>NC_066516.1:22649034-22731534 GCF_024679095.1 Eriocheir sinensis
ATTTTACAAGTTTTTCTCCCTTTTCATTCCTCGTATCTTCTCCTTTTCCTATTCCTCTTCTCAATATCTCTCAGTCACTCTTTCTTGCAGTAACTTTTCTTTTCCTATTCCTCCTCTCAATATCTCTCAGTCACACACTTTCTTGCAGTAACTCTTCTTGTTCACCCAGCAGTGGATTATTTTTTTTTTAATGAAGAGGCTTAGTTTTGTAACTCGAATATATGTTTTCACTTTTTTTATGCAGGAACTATGAACGCGATGGAGCATTCATTTTACGCGTATTGTCTATTTGGATGATTAAATTTCTATCCGATGGTCATTTGGGTCTTTCTCCTCTCTCTTCCATTCCCCTGCCCCCCCCATTCTCTCTCTCTCTCTCTCTCTCTCTCTCTCTCTCTCTCTCTCTCTCTCTCTCTCTCTCTCTCTCTCGCTGAAATGGAAAGTTTAAGGCAGCAGGATGGAGAGAAAGGGAGGGAGGGAGGGAAGGGAAACTTAAAGAGATGTGGAGGGAAGAGGAGAGAGAGAAAAGGGGGGAAGGGGAGGGAAGGAAACTAAGAAGATGGAGGAGGAGGAGGAGGAGGAGGAGGAGGAGGAGGAAATAGAGGAGGAGAAGGAGAAGAAAGTGCAGTAGAAAAGGGAGACGGGGGCGGTGGAGGAAGAAAGAGGAGGAGGAGACAAGGTGGAAAGGCAAGGGAGATGGAGGAGAGGAAGGAGGAGGAAATGGAGGATGGGGAGATGAACGAGAAGTAGAAAAAGGAGACGGGGGCAGTAGAAGGAGGAGGAGGAGGAGGAAACTGAGGAAGAGGAGAAGAAAGAGAAAAAATATAAGAAGTAAAAGGAGACGGGGGAGGTAGGAAACATGGAAAAATGGAAATGCGGGCAACATAAAGACTATTGGCTCATTACGAGGTTGCCCGCTCTGGTGCTCTGATCTGCTGGACAGCCGCTTGGTGCCGTAGAGCAGATGAAAGCACCTCGGTATTCAATGTACTACTGACGCAACGAAATGACGGTCGATTCGATTGGTGAAGCAGTTGATAGTATTCGCATTTACTACTTCTGAGGGATGATTGTTCCAGTGGCGGATGACTCGGTTTGAGAAGAGGAATAAGAGGGATAAGGGAGTCGAAATAGAATCAGCTTCCTCTTCGTACTATACCCTCGCTTAAAAAAAAAATGTCTACGAAGGAAAAGGAATGAAGGAAGAAAAAGTACCAACAAAGCCCTTACCTAACACACTTTAGTTTATAGGACATACACATAATAAATCACTCCAATATATTTCACTTCCCGTTAAAAAGAGAATGATTTCGTTAAAAAGATAATACTTCCCTTCCGTCAAACCAAGATGACACTGCAAGGAGTTTGTTTGGTTTGTATCAACGTCTAGATTGCTGACAACCCCTTTGGTCTTTGGCTCAGCAGTTATCAGCAATGTGTTTTAATGCCTGACTAAAACTTGTATTCATTTTTTTTTACCGTCAATACACTAATAGGACGTAATGAGAAATAATGTCAAATAACTTTTTTTAATGTTTATATATCAAAAGAACGTATTGAAAGATATAACGTCAAATAGCTTTTTAACGTTTATACACCTAAAGAACGTACTGAGAGAAATAAACGTCAAATAACCTTACTAACGTTTATATACCTAAGGAACGTATTGAGAGTGAAAATGGGTGACAAAAACTTAATTCTTTCCCTTCTTTCTTTCTCAACATCTTTTACTTACGTTCATATCAAGTCGAAGCTTTAGTGTTGTGGGTTAGCGTTTACGATCAAATGCCCTTCTTAATGTCACGCAATGTCGCTGGGATTCGAACCATCTCCCCACAGTTCTTCACTTCCATGGGGTGACGTTCTAACCCAGTATGCTAGCGCGCCCTCTTAGCACGGGTGACGTAAACTTGATGTCGGGCTCCCCTCCCTCTCACCGCCCTCCACCGCGCTGCCAACTGGATCAGGAAGGTCGCCCGTCTCGCTCAGGGGTCAGTGTAATACAATCCTGGGCAAAGGTGCGTTGACAGAAAATTCTTGCCCTCAATTGTTGCTTCGCTCGCTTCTCTTTTTGCTGCTGTTGTTCTCTTTGGTGGTGGTGGTGGTGGTGGTGGTGGTAGTAGTGGTGTGATAGTGGTGGTTATTCGTTTGTTTGTTTTCGTTTTGTCTTTCTTCCTTTTTATTCTCATCATCAGAAAATTCTTGCCCTCAATTGCCGCTTCGCTCGCTTCTCTTTTTACTGCTGTTGTTGTTGTTGTTTTTGGTGGTGGTGGTGGTGGTGGTGGTGTTAGTAGATAGTGGTGGTTATTCTTTTTTTTTCTCTCTTCCTTTTTTTTATTCATCAGCAGCAGCATATACTTCCTCCTTTTCCTCCTCCTCCTCCTCCTTCTCCTCCTCCTCCTCCTCTTATTTTTCTTCACATTCGTCTTCTCCATCATCATCATCATTTACTTCCTCCTCCTTTTCCTCCTCCTCCTCCTCCTCTTATTTTTCTTCACATTCGTCTTCTCCATCATCATTTACTTCCTCGTCCTTTTCCTCCTCCTTCCCCTCCTCTTCCTCCTCCTCCTCCTCCTCCTCTTTTTCCTCATTATTCTTCTTCACATTCGTCTTCTTCATCATCATCATTTACTTCCTTCTCCTCCTCCTCCTCTCCATTGCTCACTTGTCATCTTTATACCATTTATTTTCCCTTTGCCTTTCTTTGCTGACGTCAAGCGTTTCGTAATATTTGTAAACATCGAGCACGTGGAGAAGATGACAGGGAAGAGAGAGCGAGAGAGGCAGGGGGAGGAAGAGATAGAGAGAAAGGGAGAGGAGGTGGGAGGCCGAGAGTGAAGGAGTAGAGACGAGAGAGATAAGGAGAGGAAAGGATAAGAAAACAAGAATAATGAAAAATGGAAACGAGGAAGGGAGAGGAGGTAAAGGGAAGGTTTAGGGAGGAGCAGGGAGAGGAAGACATAGAGAGGGGTCTAGGGAGCCAAGTGAAAGGATAAGAGAAGAGAGCAAAGGAGAGAGAGAGAGAGAGAGAGAGAGAGAGAGAGAGAGAGAGAGAGAGAGAGAGAGAGAGAGAGAGAGAGAGAGAGAGAGAGAGAGAGAGAGAGAGAGAGAGAGAGAGAGAGAGAGAGAAAATGGAGGGGAGGTGGGAGGTCGAGAGTGAAAGGATAAGAGACAAGAGAGAGACAGAGAGAAAAGAGAAAGAGAGAGAAGTTAGGATGATGAAACTTTTTTTGCCGAGAGAAAAATAAAGTTTATCGGTCAAATTGTGTTGCGGCGAAGAGCGACCCGCCCTGATTTGAGACAGGAAACACGTGACCGCGCGCTGACGTCTTGACCAGGCAACCAGAGCAAGGTGTTGGGGGGTGGAGGGGGGGGGGAGGGGGGACGTATTGAAAGATGACGTGTGGTTGGGTGCTGGTGACGACGATGATGATGACAATGGTAGTGACGATGGTGATGGTAATGGTGGTGATGGTAGTGGTGGGAGGGGGGGGGGGGCAGTGATGGTGGTGGTAGCAGTGATAGTAGTGGTGATGATGGAGGTGATGATAGTGGTGTTGATGGTAGGTGCTTGTAGTGGTTATAGTAATGATGGTGATAATGATGTTAGTGTTGGTGATGGTAGTGCTAGTGGTGGTGGTGGTGGTGGTAGTGGTACTTGTAGTGGTGGTAGTGATGGTATTGACACACACACACACACACACACACACACACACACACACACACACACACACACTTTTTTCTATTCCAGTTAATGTTTTTTTAGAGATTCGAATATGGATAAAATACGAAAGATGAAGACGGAGGAGGAAGTAATTCATGAGAAGCGAAAAAAAAAATGTATAATTGAAAGAGAGAAGACCTAAGAGAAAGAGATAACGACTCATACGTATAATATATATTTGATGACTCGTACGTATAACCGGCATCTGAGGGCCCCCACACATCTCAACCACTAGAGGATTCACACACATCCCAGGTATTAGATATGCTATACATGTACTGCGTCCAAAAATTTTCAAGGCTAAGGGACTTTTCTTTATTCCAGTTTATTTGGGGGCTTTTTCTCACATGTATGCAGTTATTAAACACATATCCAACTCTTTACCTCCTCCTACATATCTCTTTCCCAACTATCCTTATTCCACTACTTCAGTGTAGTTCAGTTATATGATCGAATTTCAAGACGACTGATCAAGGATAACACGACGAAGTATTTCTGCAAGATGAATAAGGCCCAATAGTTTCGCACTCGTTTCTGTTTGGTCACGTAGCTTGTCAACGAGCCTTTTAGACAATGGTGTTTGCCGTCGCTTCACGCTGAACCCATTAGTCAACAAATCGGATTGAGAAACGATGACATACACGGATGAAGGCTTTGTTATTTCGCCCTTCACATGTTTTTTTGTTGCGAGGATGATTGCTCACGCTGGCGAAGTGATGGAGTGCAGGACTTGTAGAGTGATGAAGTGTTGAGCTGGTCGAGTGAATAATGATAGGCTTGTCGAGTGATTGAATGCTGAACTCGTTGAATGAATAAAAGCAAGACTGGTCGAGTGACAACACCATCATTCCCGTGATTAAAAGTTGGTGAGAACTTTTCGCCCTCAGATGCATTTCGTGAACTAAGAACGTCACGTCATATCTTCCTAAATACGAATAAAACAGTACACACAACACTTACGCTCATTAGTGTATTACGTGACCATCACCTGCAAATTTATCCTGCGACCTTTACCTATTTTTTTCTATTCCAGTTATTTTTTTAGAGATTCGAATATGGATAAAATAAACGCCTTGTAGATAAGAGTGTAGCAGGTAGGGAGGCAGAAGGAACAACACATAAGGAAAGGGAGAGGAAGGAGAGAAATCAAGGTGGAATGGGAGGATGAGGTTGAGAGACGATGGATGGCAAGAACAAAATAGATAAATAGGAGGAGGAGGAGCAGGAGGCATAGTGGATGTTGTGGAAAAGTACACGAGTGAGGGATGGGATAGAAGCGCACCCGAAGAGAAACCATTAGAAAGGGAAAGTGAAGGGGGAGAAAAGAGACCATAGAAGAGGTATTAAAACATAATTGAGGGAGGGCACAGGTGGAACACACGAGGGAAAAATCAGCGGAATGGGAAAGTAAAGGGAAAAAAAGGTAATGGAGGGACGGAACGGTAGGGGAGGCACTGGGAAGGAACATATTACAGGGTGCAAGCAGGTAGGGGCGTAGCAGCCATCCCTCCGGCCCTCCGGCAGGTGTGTTAGCGTCGGCAGGTGGCAAGGTTTCCCCTACGGAGGCTGGGAGAGGGAAAGTGTGTGGAAGAGAGATAGAGAGAGAGAGAGAGAGAGAGAGAGAGAGAGAGAGAGAGAGAGAGAGAGAGACACACACACACACACACACACACACACACACACACACACACACACACACACACACACACACACACACACACACACACATACACACAGGCAGGCAGGCAAGCAAACACACACACACGCACACACACACACAAATAGCCAGACGTAGAGACAAGTGTTTGCCTAAATATATACTTTGCAAACAGAAATATAGTTTTTACGAAGTCGACGGTTTCCCATAATGACAGACATCAGCCGAACCGACCATTCTAGCCTCTTCTTCAGCCTCCTCTTCCAACTCCTCCTCCTCTTCCTCTTCTTCACCCTCCTCTCCTTCCTCCTCCTACTTTTTGTTCATTCCAGTCACACACACACACACACACACACACACGCACACGCACACACACACACCTGGACCGGGAGCCAATTAGTGTGGACAGGTGCGTTGCTGGGGGTTGTGGGGGGTGAGGGGGGGTGATGAACAGGTGGGAATGTCATTGTGGGCGCCGCTTTCACCCTCGTCACCACCAAGGCAGCAGACGAGCCCCGGGGATGCATCACCACGGATGACACTGGACACCACCCTCATCACCACTCTCATCACCAATCCCATCGAAGTATCACCATTAGAAAGCATTACCACCGTCACCATCAGCATCCTTCCCGTCATCACTACCACCATCATCAACACCATCACCATCATCATCACAACCATCACTACCCTGGAAGCAAAAGCATTATCACTGTTACCATTACGTCTGTCATCACTTCTCTCATCACCTCCAGCATCCTCCTCGTTACCACCATCATCACCACCACCTCCATCATCATCATCACCAGCATCACACACCTTCACCACCACCTACAATAAATTCTTCGGATAGCTGCTGCATGAAATCGTCGAGTAACACACGCACAAACAAACAATCGCGCGCGCACACACACACACACACACACACACACACACACACACACACACACACACACACACACACACACACACAATGCAAAATCACTTGAATTCGATCGAAATATAGATAGAAAGTCCTTTGTTATATTTGAAAAAGTTCCTTCCTCACGCTTTCTCATCACGTTTTCTTCCTTTCTCTCTCTCTCTCTCTGTCATTTTTTCTGTTCCTTTTTTCTCTGTCCCTTTTCTTTCTCTCTCTCTCCCCTTGTTTTCCTCTCTCACCTTTCTTCCTCCTTCCACTTTCTCCCTCTCTCCCTTTTGTCCCTCTCCCCTTTCTCCCTGTCTCCCATTTTCCTCCCTCCTACCCTCTTTCTCACTCACTCACTCACTCACTCATTCACTCAATCACTCACTCACTCCCTCACTCTCACTCAGTCACACTCTCGCTTACATCTTCACTCGTTCCATAACCACAAGAGAAATTTTCCTTTACCTCTTTTCCTTTACCTCAAGACGTGTTTACCTAAGACCATGCCGTGAAAATACGAGTCCAAATACAATTAAACTCCAAGGTCCACACGCCTCCTCGCCCAGCCTCCACCCCGCGGCTGTGTGCGTCCATTAGTGTGTCTGTCTCACGTTGACCATGACCGTGTGGAAATAACGCGCGGCTGTGTAATTATTAGTGTTCCTGGATCTCTCTCTCTCTCTCTCTCTCTCTCTCTCTCTCTCTCTCTCTCTCTCTCTCTCTCTCTCTCTCTCTCTCTCTCTTACGTAAACACACACACACACACACACACACACACACACACACACACACACACACACACACACACACACACACACACACACACACACACAAACGCGCGCGCACACACACACACTCACACACTTTAAATACGAAAGGCATGGGAGGAGGAGGAGGCAGGTTACGTCACGAAGACTACAATGTTAAAAGAAAACAACGAGGACGATGAAACTAAGACGTACATGATTTGGGTCACTCATGGGAAGAAAGGAAGGAGGAGGAGGAGGAGGAGGAGGAAAGGGGAAAGGGAAAGGAAGGGAGAGGTGGAGGGAAGGCGCCGCGAGTCTGAGGGAGGGAGGGAGGGAGGAGGGTCGTCTCTGGTGCCCCGGCTTTCTCTCCAGCCAGCGAGTGAGTGAGGGGGAAAGTGACGGTAGCGTTGGCGAGGTGAAGGAGACATATATTGTGATAATAAGATATGCTCCTTTCATTTTTCTCCGTTTCAGTGAGGGAGGCTGATCGCTTCTGACGGCCATGAGGGATGTTGTCACCGCAACCCTTCACGCCCCGCCCTAGCTCCTATACCCTCACTCTCCTCCCCGCCCCGCCCCGCCCTGCCTGACGCCTTGGCTCCGTCGCTCGCTTCCTCCAGTCACTGTTTCGAGAGGAGAAAGTTGTAGCTTTTCATAATGTTCCTCCGTCCGCCGGCAGAGTCTCATGAGCATTCCATTATACCTCGCCTCCACTAACGAGCGAACGAGTAGACGAGTACAGCAGCCTCTCTCCTGGTGTGAGTGGGGGACGTGGGAAGACGAGCGGGAGGCGTTGGGAATGCCAGGAGGGCGTGAGAGGAAGCAGAAGGACGTGGGTAAAATGTTGGGGACGTGGGGAGAATGAAGAAGACGTGGGGAGAACAAAAGAGGTGTGGGAATTACTACAAGGGCGTGGGGAGGATGATGGGGATGTAGGGAGAACGAGAGAGATGTGGGGAGAACAAGGGAGGCGTGGGGAAAGCAAGAGAGGCATGGTAATAACCGGAGTGGCGTGGGGAAGATGTTGGGGAGGTAGGATGAACGAGAGGCGTGGGGAGTACGAAGGGGGCGTGGGAAGAAAGAAGTAGAGTTGGGGAGACCGAGGGAGGCGTGGGGAGAAAGAGTAGAGTTGGGGAGAACGAGGAAGGCGTGGGGAGAACGAGGGAGGCGTGGGGAGAACGAGGGAGGCATGGGGAGAAAGAGTAGAGTTGGGGAGAACGAGGGAGGCGTGGGGAGTGCGAAGGGGGCGTGGGGAGAAAGAAGTAGAGTTGGGGAGAACGAGGGAGGCGTGGGGAGTGCGAAGGGGGCGTGGGGAGAAAAAAAGTAGAGTTGGGGAGAACGAGGAAGGCGTGGGGAGTGCGTAGGGGGCGTGGGGAGAAAGAAGTAGAGTTGGGGAGAACGAGGGAGGCGTGGGGAGTGCGAAGGGGACATGGGGAGAAAGAAGTAGAGTTGGGGAGAACGAGGGAGGCGTGGGGAGTGCGAAGGGGGCGTGGGGAGAAAGAAGTAGAGTTGGGGAGAACGAGGGAGGCGTGGGGAGAAAGAAGTAGAGTTGGGGAGAACGAGGGAGGCGTAGAGAGTGCGAAGGGGGCGTGGGGAGAAAGAAGTAGAGTTGGGGAGAACGAGGGAGGCGTGGGGAGAAAGAAGTAGAGTTGGGGAGAACGAGGGAGGCGTGGGGAGTGCGAAGGGGGGGATGAGGTGAGTGAGAGAAGTATGAGGGTCAGTGGCGGGGGGTGAGAACGATCCGCCCAGGGAACCTCAATGGAATGTCGCTGGCGATGGCATCACTCCGACCTCTTTTTAACTCCATGGCCACGCCTGCAGCCCCCCGCCCCTCCCCCCACCACTCAGGCAATACATTCCATTCCCAGATACTCCACCCTACACTCATCCCAGATACTCCACCCTTCCACTCATCCTTTCCCCTGTCTCACCAATCCACCCTACATCCCCCCCTCCACACACCCTCTCCTCTCTCCACCAATATATTCCCTTCTCCCTCAACCAGGCACTCCACCCTACATCCCCCCCCTCCACACACACTCTCCTCTCTCCACCAATATATTCCCTTCTCCCTCAACCCGGCCCTCCACCCTACCGCCCCCCATCCACACCCACGCTCCTCTCTCCACCAATACATTCCCTTCTCCCTTAACCAGGCACTCCACCCTACATCCCCCCCTCCACACACCCTCTCCTCTCTCCACCAATATATTCCCTTCTCCCTCAACCAGGCACTCCACCCTACATCCCCCCCATCCACACACACTCTCCTCTCTCCACCAATATATTCCCTTCTCCCTCAACCAGGCACTCCACCCTACATCCCCCCCATCCACACACCCTCTCCTCTCTCCACCAATATATTCCCTTCTCCCTCAACCAGGCACTCCACCCCATCCCCCATCCACACACCCTCTCCTCTCTCCACCAATATATTCCCTTCTCCCTCAACCAGGCACTCCACCCTACATCCCCCCATCCACACACACTCTCCTCTCTCCACCAATACATTCCTTCTTAAATATACTCCACCCAAGATTCATCTCCGTCGCCGCTCCATCCTACCTTCACTTCCGTATCCAGAGATTTAGGAGCAGCGAGTAGCGGGCTTTTTTTTTATTTTATTAATGTTTACTTTGTTTGTGCCCTTGAACTGTCTCCTTTGCTGTAAAAAAAAAAAAAAAAAAAAAAAAAAGAGATGTGTGCTCGCCATTCCAATAATATACAGTTCAGAGGGTCGTCACTGCAGCGTCTTGTTAACCACCACCCAGAACTCTTTCGTCAGTACTTTTCCCTCGCCCACCATGCACTCTCTTGTAGGCCAATCCGTCTTTTTTTTTTCTTTTTTTTGACGAGCTGCCTATATCGACGTTAGGTTGTTTTGAGGGGTCTCTTGGAAGGCCCCAGAAGAGTTATGACTTTTTCCTTACGTTCATGGCACAGAAGCTTCATCGAACTACTATTAACACGGTCATAAAACTACCACTGAAAATGCTCACAACTCCCGCGAAAGCCTTGCCAAATATGTATGCTAGGGCGCCGAAATGTTGAAATTAGGGTTGATTGAAGATCTGGGCAGGATGATGGTAATCTTCCACCACACGGGGATGGTTTAAAATATCAGCGTGTTTAGGTGGAACTCGAACCTAAGTCCACGTGTTCACCACGCCCGCACGCTAGCCACTCGGCCACTTTGATAAACACACAAAACTGCTTTACTTTTTCGTCTTTCCTTTCTACTCCTCTTCCTTCTCCTTTCATAAGATCGCGCTACCTATCACCTATATTTCCTATCTCCTCCTCCTCCTCCTCCTCCTCAGACCACGATGATCACATACAGTCAGTCAGTGCGCCAAGAGTCAGTCACATCCCAGAACACGAAACAATATGAAAATGGTTTAAATCATAGATAATTTTCAATAAGCAGTGTCTATCATCTCTACCTCCTCGGTTATTCTCTATTCTGTCGCTCATAAAATGATGGATATGATTTTTTGATCCTTCATTTTTTTGTCCGCCGCCTTACCCCCTCCAGCACCACCTCCACAGCCCCCGTAACACGATCACCACTGCCTCGGTAAACAGCCCCGCCCTCGCTACGGCTCCACGCCCTAATATTATCTCTTACCCATTTTCTACGCTTCCCTCCAGCACCTTGACCTCGCACACTCCAAAACCCTACCCCTCTCCCCCTCCTCCTCTTTCCATCTATCTCCTCCTCCCTGTAGACTGAGTCCTTCTCCAGCTCACCACAAAAACACCCACCCGTCTCTTCCTCTATACATATACATTCCTCCATACGTGACACAGTACTTGATCCCTCTTCCACCCAACTTCACAACCTAACCTAACCTATAACCTAACACCCACCCGTCTCTTCCTCTCTATATATACATTCCTCCATACGTGACACAGTATTTGATCCCTCTTCCACCCAACTTCACAACCTAACCTAACCTAACATAACCTAACATAACCTAACACCCACCCGTCTCTTCCTCAATACATATACATTCCTCCATACGGGACACAGTACTTGATCCCTCTTCCACCCAACTTCACAACCTAACCTAACATAACCTAACATAACATAACATAACCCACCCTTACTCCGACCTGTCTCCTTCTCTTTATTGACGCTTCCACCTCTCACATCAACTATTTCCAAAGGCAGAGAAGGAGATTAGTTGGGTTATGACTTTTCCTTTACGTTCATGGCACAGAAGCTTCATCGAACTATTACCATGGTCATAAAACTACCTCTGAAAATGCTCACAAATCCCACGAAAGCCTTGCCAAATACGGTGCTAGGGCGCCGAACTATAACCATGGTCATGAAACTACCGCTGAAAATGCTCACAACTCCCACGAAAGCCTTGCCAAATATGTGTGCCAGGGCGCCGAAATGTTGAAGAATGTGGCCCTCGGCTCTCACCCCCTCCTCTCCACCCCCCTGTCTCCTCCTCCATACGTATAATCCATTCTTACGGGACACAGTACTTGAACTTTCTCTTCCACAAGCTCCATAATCCCTTCCTACTCTCCCTCCTTCCTTAACGCAATCCCCCAACCTACCCTTGACATTCTCTCCGGAAATTGTCTCCAGCGCAGCAGTGAGAAGTGACACAGAAATCGGCCTTGGTGCAGTATTTGTGAGTAATCTGACCCGCTCCGTGAAGGCTGCGATAAAGGGAAGGAGTGCCACAGGGGAGGAAGGGGACTGCGGTGTCAAGGGGGCGTCGATAAGGGCAGGGTGTCAAGGAGTATGAATAAGGGTAAGGGTGATGACGGAGATAAGGAAGAGTAGTAGTAGTAGTAGTAGTAGTAGTAGTAGTAGTAGAGTATATAGGAGTAAGGGAGACGGAAGGAAGGGGGTGATAAGGGTATAAGAAGAGGTTACAGAAATAAGGAAGAGGGAAAGAGGAGAATGATTAAAGGTATTAGTAGATATTATTATTATTATTATTATTATTATTATTATTATTATTATTATTATTATTATTATTATTATTATTATTATTATTATTATTATCATTGAGATCCATGGAAGGGCATCAATGAGAAAAAAATGCCTAATGATTTAACAGGTGGGAGTTGACCTTTGCTTTGAACTTATGAATGTCAAGAGAAACAATCTCATCTGAAAACACATTCTACATTTTAATCAAATAAACGGGAAATTGGTTAATTGCGCAAAAAATTGGTTGAAGAGCACAAAACAGGAATAAGGAAGAGGGAAGGAAGAGGATGGTAAAAATATAAAGAGAGAAGTAAGGAATGAGAAGTAAGGAAGAGGATCACATGATGGGTTTGAATTAGAGAATTAGTGGAGGATTTACGAATAAGGAAGAGGGAAGGAAGAGGATGGTAAAAATATAAAGAGAGAATATAGGAATGAGAAGAAGTAAGGAAGAGGATCACATAATGGGTTTGAATTAGAGAATTAGTAGAGGATTTACGAATAAGGAAGAGGGAAGGAAGAGGATGGTAAAAATATAAACAGAGAATATAGGAATGAGAAGGGTAAGGAAGAGGATCACATGATGGGTTTGAGTTAGAGAATTAGTAGAGGATTTACGAATAAGGAAGAGGGAAGAAGGAGGGTTAGGGTATTAGTAGAGGATATTGGAATAAAGAATCGGAGAGGAACAGAGTAGAGAGGGTATAAGTAGAAAAAATAAAGAACCAGGATAAGACAGATCAGGGCAGGCTGCATGATGGACTCGAGTTAGCGACGGGGAGCCAGGCAGGGCGAGGCAGAAGCAAAACTAACTAACTAACGGAGGAGAGCTTGAATTACTGGCCCATGCAGGGAACACGGAAGCTGGAGGAGGGAACGAAGGCATACTGTAAAGACGTCAGGATAACAGAGAGGTCAGGGAAACACAGGAGAGGTATAGTCGGCGGCGGAGAGTAAGGAAGAGAGCGGCAGAAAAAAAATATGATCAATGAGGTTAAGAAGGATAAGGGTGACGAAACAAGAGCTGATACAAGGCTTGAGGAAAACGCATGCAGGTCAGGGTAACACATGAGAGGTTAAGTCGGTGCCGGAGAATAAGGAGGAAGGTGTCAGACAGAATATCAGAGGGTAAAAGAAATGGGGCTACGAGGGATCAGAGTGACGAAACAAAGGCGAATATAAAGCGTGAGGATAACGGAAGTCAGGGTAACACAGGGGAGATTGAGTTAGTGGAGGAGAATAAGGAAGAGAGTATAAGAAATGTAGAGAAAGAAAGAGGGAGAATATAAGAAATGGGGCTACGAGGGATCAGAGTAACGAAACAAAGGCGAATATAAAGCGTGAGGATAACGGAGGTCAGGGTAACACAGGGGAGATTGAGTTAGTGAAGGAGATTAAGGAGAGGGCGGTAGGAAGAAAATTAGGGAGTATAAAATGTGAGGATACGAGGAATTAGGATAACGAAACAAAAGCAGAAAAAGGCGTGAGGGAAACAGAGGTCAGAGTAACGCAGAAGAGATTGAGTTGGTGCTTGAGGATAAGGAAGAGGGCGGCAGAAAGATAATTAGAGAGTATAAGAAATGCGGCTAAGTGGGATCAGGGTGACGGGAAATAAGGAAGAGAGAGAGCTGGTGACAAAATCAGAAAAAGGCGTGAGGATAACAGAGAGGTCAGGGTGACACGGGAGAGGTATAGTCGGTGGAGGAGAATGAGGAAGAGGATGACAAAGAGAAAACTGGAAAGTGAGGCTACGAGGGACCAAAGTGACGGACGAAAAATAAAAGGAAGAGAGAACGAAACAAAAACCGATACAAGGCGTGAGGATAACAGAGAGGTCAGGGTAAGAGAAAGAAAAGTGGAGCGTATATGTACAGAGGTTAAGAAAGACCATGGTAACGGGGAACGAGGAAGAGGGAGATGGAAACAGAAGCAGAAGATGTGATAACAGAGGTCAGGATAATACAGGAGAGGTTTAGTCGAGGGAAAAGAAGAAAGAGAAGGTGGCAAAAAAAATAAATAGAGCGAGAAGTGAGGTTAAGAGGGATCAGAATGACGAAGCAAAAACAGATATAATGACGAGGATAACAGAGAGGTCAGCGTAAGACGGGGGAGATTGAGTTAGTGGAAAGAAAGAAAAAAAACTAGAACGTATATGAAGAGAAGTTAAGAGGGATCAGAGTGGCGAAACAAAGGCAAATATAGAGTGTGGATAGCAGAGGTCAGGGGAGACTGAGTTAGCGGAGGATAATAAGGAAGAGAGTGGCCGAAAGAAAAGAAGAGCGTATATGAACAGAGGTTAAGAAAGGCCATGGTAGCGGGGAATGAGGAAGAGGGAGATGGAAACAGAAGCAGAAGAAATGGTAACAGAGGTCAGGGCAACACAAGAGGGGCGGAACACAAGGAAAAGGGCGACAGGAAAAAGATTAGAGAGTACGTATAAGAAGTAAGGGTAAGAGAGATCATGGTGACGGGGAATGAGGAAGAGAGCGATGGAAACAGAAGCAAACAGTAGAGTAACAAGGATCAGGGCAACACAGGAGGGGCGGAACACAAGGGAAAGGGCGACAGGGAAAAAAAATAGACTACGTATAAGAAGTGAGGGTAAGAGAGATCATGGTGACGGGGAATGAGGAAGAGAGCGATGGAAACAGAAGCAAACGGTACAGTAACAGGGGTCAGGGCAACACAGGAGGGACGGAACATAAGGAAAAGGGCGACAGGAAAAAAAAAATAGACTACGTATAAGAAGTGAGGGTAAGCGAGATCGTGGTGACAGGAATAAGGAAGAGAGAAGGGGGGACAAAAGAAGACTTATGGAGTGCGAACAAAAAAAGAAGAGGTCACGGTGATAGATAATGGTTAGTGCAAGGAGAGGAGTAGATAAGAAGGGGATAAATCAGCAGGGCGAGGAGGATAAAGGGGAATAATAGGAAGGTGGAGGAAAATTGTTCGCAGACGGATAAACAAGTGAAGACGCCCGAGGGAGGTTGACCCAGGAGCTGCGGGGATCATGTGTCTTAAAAGCGAGAAAAAATGAGAGAAAAATGTGCGGGGATCATGTGTCTTAAAAGCGAGAAAAAATGAGAGAAAAATGTGCGAGTATCATGTGTCTTAAAAGCGAGAAAAAATGAGAGAAAAATGTGCGAGTATCATGTGTCTTAAAAGCGAGAAAAAATGAGAGAAAAATGTGCGAGTATCATGTGTCTTAAAAGCGAGAAAAAATGAGAGAAAAATGTGCGAGTATCATGTGTCTTAAAAGCGAGAAAAAAATGAAAAAAAAATCTGCGGGGATCATGTGTTTTAAAGGCGAGAAAAAATGAGAAAAAAATAATCACTCACGCAAACCATTTCACAGTATATATCAACGCATTTGTGATCAGTTTACGCATCATCAGTTATGGGGGGGGTTATATCGCTGGTACCGGGTTAAAGTAAAAATACCCATGAGGAAAACAAAATAAAAGGCTTGAGTATACATATAATACTTGGATATGGAGGACGCGGAAGAGAGAAAGGAAGATGAAGGATGAAGTTCTGTGTAAATATGTAAGGCGGGTGTGGAAGAGAAGGAATGGGATGAATGACGATAAGGAAGAGAAGCAGGTAGACGAGGAGGAGGAGGAGGAGCAGGAGGAGGAGGGGGAAGAGGAGGAGGAGAAAGGTGTATACAGTTTTATCGAGGAGGCAAAAAAGGGGGGGGGGGAGGTAAAGAGATGGGAGTGAGGGAAGGAAGAAAGAAGGGAAGGAGGAAGAGGTGAACGGAAAGGAGAGAGGAAAAGAGAAATAGAAGCAAGAAAAAAAGTATGGAGAAAGAAAAGAGGCAAGGAGGAAGACAGGGTGGAAGAAAGACAAGTGGAAGTGGTAAAAGGATGGAAGAAACGAAAGGAAACGATAACAGGAGACAAATATACAGAAGGAGAGAGAGAGAGGAGAGGAGAGGAAGGGAGGGAGGGAACAGAAGAGGAGAGGAGAGGAAGGGAGGGAACAGAAGAGGAAAGTTGAGTGCGAGGGTAAGAGGTGGAAGAGAGGCTGAGATGAAAGGGAGGAAGGATGCTGTGAAATGAAAGGGAGGTGAGGTGAGGTGAGGTGGAAAGGACGTGAGGCTGTGGCGATGCTGGCAGAGAGAAGAAGTGAGAGGGAAACAGGAGAGATGCTGGTGATGAATGAGAGGGAAAGGTGAGGGGGAAAGAGAGGAGAAGGGAGAGGAAAACAGAGAGATGCTGACGAAAAATAGAAGGGGAAGAAGAAGAAATGGAGAAGAAGGAGATAAATAGGAGGGATGCTGTCGATGGTAGGAAAAGGAGAAGACATGTAGAGGAGGAGGAAAGGGAAAGAAGAGGGATGCTAGATAGATAGAAAAAGAAGATGAGAGGGGAGGAAAAGGGAGAAGGATGGTAGTGATGGAGTGTGAACGAAGATGATAGTGAGAGAAAGGAGAAAGAAATAGAAGGGATGCTGGTAATGGATAGGAAAGGAAGATGAGAGGTAGGAGATGAGACATGTGAGGAAAACAAGAGAGATGCTGATGAAAAATGAGACAGGAGGAAGAAAAACAAATAGAGGTATAGGAGAGAAATGAGGAGGAGGAAGGAGGAGGTAGGGAGGGAGGCTGGTGGCAGTTCCTAACGGTAAAAAGAATGCGTGGAGGTGGAGGTGGAGAGGTGGAAGAGGAAGATGATGAAGTAGGAAGAATGAGACAAGAGGGAAAAGATGAGAGGTTAAAGAGGAGGAGTAAGGGAAGTATGGGAGTGTAACTGTGGAAGAGGAGGAGAAAGGGAGATTAGGAGTAGGTCGGTTAGTGAAGAAAAAAAAAAAAAAGTTTCAGTGTGATTTGGTCCTTATTGAAGAGATGATGCAAGGGAAACGGCAGCGCAAGAAAAGAGAAAAGAAGGGGATGGGATGGGAGGAGAGGGGAGAGGTATGGCATCGAGTGAAAGGGAAAGTAGACACAGACAGAGGCAGCGAAAGAGAGAGTGAGGATGGTACACGAATAAGTGACTGAAAGAAAAAAAGAAAAAGAAAAAAAAAAGAAAAGTGAGAAACATCAGAGGAAAAAAAAAAGAAGTGAATGAAAGAGAAAGGAAGTATAGCTGGTCTGGCATAGGGAAAGAAAAGGGGGTGAGAAGGAGGAGGAAGAGGAGGAGGAGGAGGAGACGAAAGGGAAAGTGAGAGAAAAGGAGGGAGAAGGGGTATCATCAGAAACATATAAAAACAAAGAGAAGTGGACGAGAGAGAAAGGAAGTGTATATAAAGTTGATCGGGCATGAGGAAAGGGGAGAGAGAAAGGGAAGGGAAAGGGAAGTGAGGGAAGGGGATGGGAAAGGGAGAGAGAAGAGGGATTTGGAAACGGGTGAAAGTGTTAAGATGTGCGGGTCAGTCTCTGCGCCCCCTTCCCTTCCCTTCCCTTCCCTTCCCTTCCTAATCACCTGCATTTCCCCATCCATATTCTCTCCCATACCTGCCCTCCCTTATTTCCTTTCCTGTTTTTTTTTTTCCCTTCCCATCCATCTATCATCATTATCTCTCTCTCTCTCTCTCTCTCTCTCTCTCTCTCTCTCTCTCTCTTGTTTGCATAATAAAATAATATAACTGTGCGTGTCGTGTACGTGCAAAATGTTACAATGATAAACACACACACACGCACACGCACACACACACACACACACACACACACACACACACACATATGCAGGGGGGAAGGGGGGAGGAGCAGGGAGAGGAATAGTGAATGCAGGAACATAAATTCAGACAGACGCGAAATGATTATCAGAAGGACGAAGAGTAACGGAGAAAATCAAAGATGGACATTTAGTAACCATGCAGGCGGGCAGGAGGGGAAGGAAGGAAGGAAGGAAGGAAGGAAGGAAAGGAAGGAAGGAAGGAAGGAAAGGAAGGGAGGAAAGGAAGGAAGGAAGGAAGGAAGAAAGGAAGGGAGGAAAGGAAGGAAGGAAGGAAGGAAGAAAGGAAGGAAAGGAAGGAAGGAAGGAAGGAAGGAAGGAAGGAAGGGAGGAAAGGAAGGAAGGAAGGAAGGAAGGAAAGGAAGGAGGAAGGAAGGAAGGAAGGAAGGAAAGAAAGAAAGAAAGAAAGAAAGAAAGAAGGAAAGGAAAGGAAGGAGGAAAGGAAGGAAGGAAGGAAGGAAGGAAGGAAGGAAGGAAGGCTGGACACAAACACACACAAAACACAAACAAACAAAAATGCCCAATACGAAATGGAAATATGGACATTAGACAGAATATAGGAAGTTAAAGGGAAGAAAGGTGGTTTGGAGAGTTTTCAAGAGCTACAAACCATTTCTTCCCTCAAAATTGATATTCCCTGTCACTTTCTGCCCCGCTAAAGATAACATCACAGCCTCCCGCACCTGTCCCCCGCCTCTATCCGCCGCGCCATCACCTTGCAGCGAGTAACTTTTAAGGCTCATTGCTCCATTTTTTGTGTGTGTGGGTAAGGCTTATTTTTTTCAGCCGCGGCTTAGCTCGGGTCAACCTTTCGTTCACTGGGCCACGCGAGCCAAGTCTCCTGAGTCGGGGTGGGACGTGGCGAAGGTAGGCGACGAACAGGACTTGCCGCGGCCACCATAAACCAGCGACTTACAGACTGGGGAATGGTCGACCTAACACCCTGAAAGACCTAGTGGAGCCAACACAGACGGTTAGTAGACAGATATAGACAAGTAGATGAGTAGACAGAGTGTAGAAATCAACAGCCATACAGAGAGAGACAGACAGGAAAAGACAGCAAGCAAATACAGACACAGAATTGGAAGAGCAAACATGTAATCGAGCAGAAATTAAAACAATACAAAAAGACAGAAAAGACAACAGACAGACAAACTAACAGACAGACTGACAGAAAAAAGATAGCCACAGAAGGAGACAAGATATACTGATTGACAAGCAAATAGAATGAAAAAAAGGAGACACGTACGACAGAGGGTCAGACAGACAGACGTATAGACAGAGGGACAGACAGACAGACAGACGGGCAGACAGACGGGTGTCCTTCAGGTCCGGATGGGCATTAGCTTACCCAGGTAACAAGCGAGTGAAAGTGATCATTGGACCCAGCCACCTGTCCAGCCTCCCGCTCCCTCGCGTCTTCACGGCAGGTAGACGGACCTCCGACCGCTGGTGTGTGTGTGTGTGTGTGTGTGTGTATCTCCCCCCCACCCCACACACACACACACACACACACACATTTTAAGTCTAAGTCGTAACACAATGATAAGGGAGAAAGGGAAGGAGGGAAGGAAGGAAAGGGAGAGAGAAATTTTGGAAGGCAGGGAGAGGCAGGGAAGGGACAACTATGAGGGAGAAGGAAAAGAGAAGGGATGGAAAGGAGACAGAGAAGGATGCAGTTGGACCAGGAGGGAGGGAGGGAAGGAAAGGAAAGGGAAGGAAAGACCCAAACCTTCACCACTAACCCACTTCCTCTTCTTACTATACCCTTGATTAAAAAAAAAAAAAAAAGCAAAAGATGGGGGTTGGGGTGGGGAGGAACGGATGGGAGGTACAGAGGGAGGAAGGGAGGGAAGGAGTTGAAGGTTATTGGGTTGGCAACATCACGCGACCAATGGATTTGACCACAGACAAGATGAAGATAAGGGAGGGGAAGAGGGGGGGAGGGAGGGAGGGAGGAACGAGTGAATGAGTGAGTATACGCGAGTGAGTGAGTGAGTGAGTATGCTTATGTAATGATGAAGTGTGCATATAATAAGAAAATGAAAGGAAAAAAGTTAAATGAAGTTGCTAGAATTAAAAAAAAAGATATAAAGAGAGGAGAGAAAGGAAGCATAAATGACGGATGAAGTGGAAGCATAAATGACGGATAAAGTGGAAGCATAAATGACGGATGAAGTGGAAGCATAAATGACGGATAAAGTGGAAGCATAAATGACGGATAAAGTGGAAGCATAAATGACGGATAAAGTGGAAGCATAAATGACGGATAAAGTGGAAGCATAAATGACGGATAAAGTGGAAGCATAAATGACGGATAAAGTGGAAGCATAAATGACGGATAAAGTGGAAGCATAAATGATGGATAAAGTGGAAGCATAAATGACGGATAGAGTGGAAGCATAAATGACGGATAAAGTGGAAGCATAAGTGACGGATAAAGTGGAAGCATAAATGACGGATGAAGTGATAAATGAAAGGAAAAAATGGATGAGGAAGAGGACAAATGTTTCTCCTCTAATCTTCCTCTTCCTTCTTCTTCTCCTCCTCCTCCTCTTCGTCAGCCTCCTCCTCCTCCTCATTCATATTGCTGTAATGCTATATTCCTATTTTGATATATTGTTGCTATATTGCTGCTGCCACAAGAAAAGAACAATAACAGCTACTAATGCTATTGTAAATCAAAACAAAACAATAATAATAATAATAATAATAATAATAATAATAATAATAATAATAATAATAATAATAATAATAATAATAATAATAATAATAATAATAATAATAATAATACGTGTGTGTGTGTGTGTGTGTGTGTGTGTGTGTGTGTGTGTGTGTGTGTCTGTGTGTAAGAGAGAGAGAGAGAGAGAGAGAGAGAGAGAGAATTATATAAACAAATAATTCTCTCTCTCTCTCTCGTTCAGATCATACTTTCTCTCTTACTCAATTGATTCTTCGAACATTTTTTTCTCTCTTCTCCGTCAATCGATTCTTTTATGCCATCCCTTCTCTCTTCTTCTTCTTTTCCCTCCTCGCCCTCCTCTCACACCTCCTCCATCTTGCTTTCTTCCTTTCCTCATTCTTACGCATCGTCATTTTCCTCTTTCTTCTCTGCTCTCCTTTATTCAGCGTTCCCTCTGTCTCTCCGCCTTTCTCTTTCCCTTATTTTCCCTCTGGTCTTCTCCCTTTTACCTCCCCCTTACCCTGTCTCCTCTTCTCTTATCTTCATTCATCTCCTGTATCCTCTTCCTTGTGGTCTTGTGTCAGTAGTTTCCGATATCTTTTCTTCCTTCTCTCATCTCTCATTATTCCTCTTCTCCCTAGGTTTCGTCTTTTTTTTCATTTCTCCAATCCTTTTCTACTCCTCTCTTTCGTCTTTCGTTTATCTTCCGTATCTCTTATCTCTCCACTCATTATTCACTCATCTTTCTCATATCCTTCTTCCTCTCTTCAGGACTCATCTCCCTCCAACCTCATACCTTACTTACCAACTTACTATACCAAGATCGGCAGAGTAATTGAGTCGGATCAGGACGCTACTATTCTCCAGGATGAACTAAACAGATTGTATGACTGGGCGGATAAATGACAGATAGAGTTCAATGTAGGGAAGTGCAGTATTCTGAGCGTAGGTAGGAACAACCCCTCACATAACTATTGCTTAAATGACACTCTCATAAGCAGGTCTGGGTGCGAGAGGGATTTAAGGGTCTTAGTTAGCTCTCATCTCCGTCCAAGGGCACAATACATTCAAGCTAGAAATCGAGCAAATAGGTTAGTGGGATTTATTTCAAGGAGCGTGAGCAACAGAAGCGCCGAAGTCTTCCTCAAACTATATTTAGCATTAGTTAGACCTCATCTTGACTATGCGGTTCAGTTCTGGTCACCTTACTATAGAATGGATATCAAAATGTTAGAATCAGTGCAGAGGAGGATGACTAAGATGATTCAGGGGTTGAGAAACTTGCCATACGAGGAAAGACTCAAACAGTTAAACTTGCATTCTCTAGAAAGGCGAAGGGTGCGTGGAGACATGATCGAGGTTTATAAATGGATGAAGGTCTTTAATAAGGGAGACATTCATAAGGTTTTGTTGGTAAGAGAACCGGGTAGGACACGAAGTAATGGGTTTAAACTGGATAAATTCAGATTCAACAGGGACATAGGCAAAAATTGGTTTATAAATAGGGTGGTGGATGAGTGGAATAGGCTTAGCAGTCATGTGGTGAGTGCCAATACAATTGTCACATTAAAAAATAGATTAGATAAATTCATGGACAGCGATATTAGGTGGGTTAGATACACGGGAGCTACACGGGAGCTTAGGTTCAGAGGAGCTGTCTCGTACGGGCCTACCGGCATATTGCAGACTCCTATGTTCTTATGTTCTTGCTTTCACACTTACTCCTGTTTATTGTTCTCTCCATTTCGTGTTTCATGCACTTCTGAGGCGACGATGGTTCAGGGCTTTGTCAGTGGTGTTAGTTTGCTTGATGTCCCAAATTATAAGTCGTAGTGTTTATGTCCACGGTCTCCTATACATTTTTTTTTCATGGGATTAGTTTCCAAGCTTCCTCCTTTCGCTTTTTAATGCTTTTTCTCTTATTTCTTCCATTTCATTTTTATATTCCTCTTAACTGACTTTCTTTACATAGCATTAGACCCTCGATTTCGGAATATATCATCAAATTTCTCCAATACTATTTTTTTTTCACGGCATTAGTTTCCAAGCTTCATCCTTTCGCTTTTTATTGCTTTTTCTCTCTTATCTCTTCCATTTCGTTTTTATATTCCTCTTAACTAACTTTCTTTACATAACATTAGTCCCTCGATTTCCTCATTTATCTTTCTATCAAATTTCTCCAATACTATTCTTTTCATAGCATTAGTTTCCAAGCTTCCTCCTTTCGCTTTTTAACGCTTTTTCTCTCTTATCTCTTCCATTTCGTTTTTATATTCCTCTTAACTAACTTTCTTTTCATAACATTAGTCCCTCGATTTCCTCATTTATCTTTCTATCAAATTTCTCCAATACTATTTTTTTCATAGCATTAGTTTCCAAGCTTCCTCCTTTCGCTTTTTAACGCTTTTTCTCTCTTATCTCTTCCATTTTGTTTTTATATTCCTCTTAACTTTCTTTACATAATATTAGTCCCTCGATTTCCGCATCTATGTTTTTTATCAGATTTTTCCAACACTTTTTTTTATAGTATTAGTTTCCAAGTTTCTTCCTCTCGCTTTTTTTGCTTTTTCTCTCTTATCTCTTCCATTTCGTTTTTATATTTCTCTTAACTAACTTTCTTTTCATAACATTAGTCCCTCGATTTCCCCATTTGTCTTTCTATCAAATTTCTCCAATACTATTCTTTTCATAGCATTAGTTTCCAAGTTTCTTCCTCTCTCTGTTTATTGCTTTTTCTCTCTTATTTCTCCCATTTCGTTTTTATATTCCTCATTACTGGATTTTTTACCTAACCTAACATACCCTCAGTTCCCTCATCTATCGTTTTATCACATTTCGTTTCTCTTATCTCCTCCTGACTTTGTTTCTTTCGTCACTTTCTTTCCTCCAATCTTTTCCTTTCTCATAACATCAGATTTTCTCTCTTACTCCCCCTGGACTCCTACATACATACACACTTACATAGCATACATGAAAGTGGTTTTGGTAAGAAAGTGCCGAGTCGAGGTAGAGGCGTCACAAGTGGGTAGAGGGAAGGTAAACAACAGCCAGGTTAAGTGGGTAACGAGGAACAGCGGGCAGGTGGTAGTGGGTCACAGGTAGAGGCAAGGGTGAGGAGGGCAGGCCAGTGGGAAGGTAAACGGGCAGGTGTGAGCGAACAAGGAGGAACAGTAGAGGCAAAAGTGAGGTAGGTGAGCAAGGTAAGCAGCAGTCAGGTACACACGCAGCCAGGTGAGCAAGGAAGAGTAGTAGTCAGGCGGCGGCACACAGGTGAGGCGAGTCCACCTTGACCTGGCGTGATGAAGACAGCACAAACACCGTTATTATGGTGGTGCTGGTGGTGTGGTGGGGGGAGGCTGTTAGTGGTAGGGGGGGTGATAGGACTTCAGTGTTTTACGGTACTACTATTATTATTATTATTATTATTATTATTATTATTATTATTATTATTATTATGGGCAGTGAACTGTGGAGAGAGGGGGAGTAGGAGATGCACGGCTGGTGGTGAGGGTAGGCCTGGACGATTAAAAAAGGTAAAAGGGGAAAAAATAATAATTTGGTTGTCTCGTTCAAAGCCTCTGATCTCTAATATAGCAAATTCTTAACTGACCTTGGAAAAAAAATCTGTGAAAAGATGAACAGCCAAAGCCAGGGTGGCAGGGCTCGCTTAGGCAGCCGTCAGTTCACACTGTGCTTAACCGCGGGCAAATTCAGTAAAATTATAGAAAAATTATTATGAGCTTCCATGATTTTATAATTTAGTAATGCATGGAAATAGCTGCGGTTTATGTGTACAATAATGTATTATGTATTTTTTTCCGCCACGATGATGTTCTGATTCAATGCAGTGATACTTTTTTTAATATACTCTGGATATTACCGAAGTCATTGCACAGAAAAAAAATCTTCAAGAATTTTTTTGTGGTTAAAGATTAGTGGCGACAATGACAAGTTACATATGTGTGTGTGTGTGTGTGTGTGTGTGTGTGTGTGTGTGTGTGTGTGTGTGTGTGTGTGTGTGTGTGTGTCGCGGGAGAAGGGAGGGCCAGCATGTGTGTGCAGGAGTGCCGGTCAGTCAAAGCGAGGATGCCGTCCCGAGGAATGCGGCGCCGCGCCCTTCCTCAGGAGCGAGAGAAAAGCATTCCAAGCGTTCCTCTCCCCGCCCTGCCCTGCCCTGCCCTGCCCTGCCCTGCCTTGCCTAACCCTCGCCGCGCCCCGTGCCGCTCACCAAACGCCATCTCCTTACCTGGACAGACGACGCATGTGCTGAGGCCACGCAGAGAGGAGGACGACGCTGAGGCCTGCCGGAGAAAAAGGAGGAGGAAGAAATTAGTTTACTCGATTCAGGAAGACATCGTTCTCTGGGTCAGCTGACTAACTAAGCAATAGAGTGAACAAGGAAGTAGTGGTTAACGCGGTGCCAATTAAGTGGAGGCGGGAAGCAGCAGCACTATAAAATTAACAAGTCTGGCGAGTTTTGTGCCTCCTAAGAGGGGTACGGGAGCTTATTAGAGCGTGGGGTGGGGGTGGGGGGGGAGGACTGACAGGCAGGAGCAGGAGGTGGAGTAAGAACACTAGCAGGAGGTAAACGAGTAGCAGGAGGAAGAGTAAGCAGGAGTGGATAGCATGAGCAGGAGATTAAGTATATAGCAGATAAAGCAGGAACAGTAGGTGGAGTAAATGGGAGCACTAGCAGGAGGTAAACGAAAAGTGGGGCAGGAGGAAGAGTAAGCAGGAGTGATTGGAATGAGCAGAGGGAGGTTTAAGTAGGAGTTGAAGGGATGAAGATGGTATTAAAGGGAACGATGAAAGCTTATTATTAATCTGCGTATAATGGTTTCCAGTATTTATCTATATTTTAATTATCGTGTTTTCTCTAACTGTAAATAGTTATAAAATATGTGACCATTAGTATCGGTATAATCCATGTCGTGTGTGTGTGTGTGTGTGTGTGTGTGTGTGTGTGTGTGTGTGTGTTTACGTGTCCGCACCCTACTGTTTGTAAAAGTAGAAAAGGAGCAGGAGATAGGAGGTGGAGTAAATGGGAGCACTAGCAGAAGGTTATGTGAGTAGCAGGAGGAAGAGTAAACAGAAGTGACTGATATAAGCAGAAAGAAGTAGTAGATGTAGGCATGAACAGGATAATGAGCAGAAAAGGGCGTGAGCAGGAGGTAGCAGGGGGTGGAGGAGTAAATGGGAGCACTAGCAGAAGGTATATGATTAGCTAGCAGGAGGAAGAGTAAACAGAAGTGAATGATATGAGCAGAAATAAGTTAAATAGTATAGCTGAAAGCATGAACGGGAGGAAGCAGAGTAGAAATGGGCGTGAGCAGAAGGTAAGAGAAGAGTAAGCAGGAGTGACGGACATGAGCAGAACGTTATTAAAGACGCCGAAAGGACTGAAAGAATGGACTGAGGAATGAATCTGGACATCTGAACGTAAAGACACCACACGAACGTAATATCCAGAGCCTATACCACAAGGAAGGGAGATCGTGGAAGAGAGAATTTGATTAAGTAGGAGTCGAAGGTATGAAGGAGAGGTAGCGGATTTAAAAAGGAGGTGAGCAGCAGGGCAGGAAGAATAGAGGAATGGTAAGCAGGAGTGACGGAGATTAGAATAAAGAAGTTAAAGTCAGTATAAAGTAGTTGAAGACATGAACATCAGGTAGCAGAGTAGAAAACGGGGTGAGCATGCGGTAGATGAGTAGATGAGGACATGCCAAGGAGATAAAGAAGTAGATTACGGGACGAGCAGACAGGAAGTTAAGGAGTAGATGAGGTTGAGCAGGAGATATAGGACTAGATAAAGCCATGAATAACATATAAAGGAATAGATTCGAAAAACAGCAGGAGTAACAGGAAGCGATGCAACGCAGGGAAGGAGAAGTAAAGGGTTTGATTCAGGATATCGAAAAGTTAATAAATGTGTCAAAACAAATCAAGTCGACTGTCTGGCAAACGTTTGACGCGATATTGGTATCATCACGGAAAAAAAATAAAGCAGGCTGGATAATCACAAATAAAAAACCTAGACAACACTCAAAGACACACAGAACAGATCAACAATAACATACAGAAGACTAGCAAACTTAGCAAACTAGCAAAGACTAACAAACAAGACTAGCAAACTTAGCAAACTAGCAAAGACTACCAAACAAGACTACCAAACAAGACTAGCAAACTTAGCAAACTAGCAAACACTAACAAAAAGACTACCAAACAAGACTAGCAAACTTAGCAAACTAGCAAATTTAGCAAAGTAGCAAAGACTAACAAACAAGACTAACGAACTTGACAACGAGAATGCAGAAGCGAGGGAAATCTATATCTCGAAAGGTTTAAAGTCATCATAAAAGAAACTCAAATAGGTTGAAAAAAATATATATTTCAGGAAGCAGGAAAACAGAATACAAGGAATTAGATGTTACGTTGAAAAAAATTCGATGACTAACTTTAATACAAATTTGAAGAAAGTTGGGTGAGAGAATGCGGAAAACGAAGGGAAGTACCTTAAACTTATAAAAAAAAGAAAAAAAAATATGACACACACACATACACGCATACACCCATCTCTTACCCCCCCCTCCCCCCCACGCTATACCCCGTTCTGTTAGTTCATATTGATGTTTATTTGTTATTCAGGCAATGTCAATGGTTTGCTTTAAGATGCATCGTTGTTGTTGTTGTTTTTTTCCGGCGTATAAAGCGAAAGGCGTAAAAGAAAACACTTAAGATATATTCAAAGTGGAGATAACTACATTGCCAATTAACTAATAAAAACAACTGCAAGACAAAAATAAAATACATTCATACACGCTAAAATATCTGTATACTTAAAGGCTTACATACATCTACATACACAAATACACGCATCCATACAAATTTACATACATAAAAACATACACACATACATACATATACATACATGCACACACACATAAACATATATACAAACATACACAAGCAATACAAAACTTCCCGGTAGAAAGATGAAACTGTGCAAAACAACAAGACAATAAAAATAAAAGGTTTGAAAAAAGTGATAGTTAAAGGGAGGCTGCAGGTCGGCCGAGGAGGGGGAGGAGGAGGAGGAGGAGGAGGAGGAGGAGGAGGAGGAGGAGGAGGAGGAGGAGAAGTTACGTCATTCCAACTTTCACTTCCCCGATGGTGCCAGTGTGCCCCTGTTGTATTTCCACCACCACCACCACGACCAGTACCACCACTACCACCACAACCCCCCCATACCACCACCAGTACCACTACTACCACCACTATCTTCAGTACCACTATTTACAACCATTAAAACCACTACCATCTTCAGTACAATAACCACCACCATCACCACCTCCAGTACCACCACCAGAACCACCACCAGTACCACTACTACCACCACTATCTTCAGTACCACTATTTACAGCCATCAAAACCACTACCACCTTCAGTACAGCGACCACTACCATCACCACCACCACTACAACTGCCACCATCATCATCTGTGCCATGAGAACTATCACCACCATCATCAGAGCCCCTACCATCACCACCACCACCACCACTTATCACTACCACTACAAGTACCACCACTATAACTAGCACCAAAAAATACCAGTTCAACCACCATCAACTACCAATACCACGAGCAGTACCACCACTACCACCACCACCACCATCCTATCTGGCCACGTCATCACCAATACACCACCACCACCGTCATTAATACCGCAGCCATCATCACTATCATCACCACCACCACCTTGTCAAAACTTTTCCTACCATTACACCAACAACCACATCAGCACCTATTGTTAACTCCATGGTTTTTGTCTCTCCTATAGATATTTTTTTAAACGTAGAGATTTTATACTTACGAAAGAAAACACACCAGCCAGTACACAAGTCAACACACACACACTTGGTTTCCCTGTGACCCGACTGACTGATCCCGCCCCGCCGTGATCCCCCGCTGCTGTCAAACACGAACCCGCACAGGTGGGAGTCGAAACGATTTTGGGTCATCGATTCGAAGCGCTTCATCTCCCTGTAACACACTTCCCTCAGCATACGATCTTGACAACACACACACACACACACACACACTGACACACACACGCTATCTTTTTGGGGGGAAGATCTCGTTCGATAAGACTTTTCTAATCCCCAATATAAGTATAAAAATAGAATGCAAGAAGTTATAGTCAGTGAAACGGGGAAACGGTTGTGCAGTAGTAATCAGTATTTGGGAAACATCACTAAAAGGGTATAGATAGATTGACTGATTTATTAGTTTATGTAGTCATGGCGCCGCAACTACAGGGGTCATGTGGCGCAAATCACATATGAATTTAGACTGCATTCATGTCCATAGAAGTTAAACTCGAAACTCCGGAGATCTGCCTTTGTAGCGACTCTTCTTTTTACTTTCGTTTATTTTTTCTTCTTTGCTTGTTTGTTGTTACTATTCGATTCCTTAGCTATTCTGTGTCTGTTTTGTGTTAAGGGTGCATAGAAAACTCAAGTAATAAAACAGTATAGCAATCACCAACAACAAGCCGGCAGGAGATGGAGATTGGAGACACCTTCTTTGATGTATAGCTAACGGTGTAAAAGACAGGGAGAGAGAAAGGAAGGGTAGGTCGAGGAGAGGGAAGTGAGCAGTGTAGTAATGGACAATATATCCTAGTTGTTTAAGATGCTTAGTACGCCGTGGGAAGGACGTGGTAACTCCATCCAGAAACATTATCATTCTAAACGTGTGTGTGTGTGTGTGTGTGTGTGTGTGTGTGTGTGTGTGTGTGTGTGTGTGTGTGTGTGTATCCCTGACCATGGTCGTGGCAAACGCACCCTCACAACAGCGTAAGAAATTGTAGCCGCGAGAGTGCGAGGCCACCAGTGCAAAACTATGATCTTGGTGGCGTTTTCCGGTGAATCTTCTTTGGAGCTGAGCCAAATTAAGGGTCCATCTTTACTCTGACGCCTTGATAGCAACACACACATAAATAAAATAGAAAATACCAAATGAAGAAAAGCAAGACCAGGAGCAAAAAACAAAAAACAAAAAACAAAGAAAAACAAAAAGATATCAACACACACAAAAAATAGAAAATACCAAATGAAGAAAAGCAAGAGCAGAAGCAGAAGCCAAAAAACAAAATAAAGAAGAATAAAAAGAAAATCGATGAAGAAATGACAAGAACAAAAATAGAGAACCTTGCACACACACACACACACACACACACACACACACACACACACACACACACACACACACACACACACACACACACACACACTATACAGGCCTCTCAAGTAGCGGCCCCTCCTCCCTCCCCCCCCTTTCCTCCCTCTCCCTGGGCACGGTCAACTAACTGCTCTCCGCTCGCTACGTGACTGACTGGAAGATCCGCCTCCCGTTTTCTCATTAAAAGGCTCGTGTGTGTGTGTGTGTGTGGGGGGGGGGGGGTCCTGGTGTAGCATATCCGTATTTTATTTCTCGTTGTTGTCCTTCTTTCCTCCATTCGATTTTGTTCTTCTGTTCTTGTGGTTTCTGGTTTTGTTTTTGTTTTTGTTCATTTTTGTCTCTTCTATTTTTTTGTCTTGTTTTGTTTTGTTTTCTTCTTCCCGGCTCTTTTTTTTTTTGTTGTTGTTGTTGCCTTATTTTTTTTTTTTTGGTTATTTAATCGTCTCTTTCTTGTTCTCCATCCTCCTTCTTCTCCTCTTCTTCTTCCTCCTCCTTCTTCTTTTCTTCTTTTTGCCTCTTCTGTTTCTTTCTTCCCGATTTTCTTCTTCCTGGTCTTCATTTCCTTATTTTCTTTACGGTAATCATTCTTCTCTTTGTTTATCTTCCTCCTTTTCCTCCTCCTCCTCCTCCTTCTTACGCCTTTTGCGTTTCTGCTTTTCGCCTCTTCTGTTTCTTTCCTCCCTCTTTTCTTCTTCCTGGTGTTCTCTTCCTTATTTTCTTTACGGTATTCATTCTTCTCTTTGTTTATCGTCCACCTTCTTCTTCCGCCTTTGGTTTTCTGCTTTTCGCCTCCTCTGTTTCTTTTTTTCCGTTTTTCTTCTTCCTGGTCTCCATTTCCTTATTTTCTTTACGGTAATCATTCTCCTCTTTGTTTATATTCCCCCTTTTCCTCCTCCTCCTTTTCCTTCTTTTTTCGCCTCTTCTGTTTCTTTCTTTCCGCTTTTCTTCTTCCTGGTCTCCATTTCCTTATTTTCTTTACGGTATTCATTCTTGTCTTTGTTTATCTTCCTCCTTCTTCTTCCGCCTTTGGTTTTCTGCTTTTCGCCTCCTCTGTTTCTTTTTTTCCGCTTTTCTACTTCCTGGTCTACATTTCCTTATTTTCTTTACGGTAATCATTCTTCTCTTTGTTTATATTCCCCCTTTTCCTCCTCCTCCTCCTCCTTTTCCTCCTTTTTTCGCCTCTTCTGTTTCTTTCTTTCCGCTTTTCTTCTTCCTGGTCTCCATTTCCTTATTTTCTTTACGGTAATCATTCTCCTCTTTGTTTATCTTCCTCCTCTCCCTCTTCCTCTTCCTCCCTCTGCCTCTTGAACTTTCGCATCCAGCAGCAGACGTCCTCGGTGTCCAAGCGCTGCTACTCTCGCGTCCGCATTCCCGACGTGCCGACGACACCACCACCGCCGCCACTTCGCTCGGTGCCGTTTTCACTTTCCTCCAAACTGTCACCTTCACTGCCGCCACCCTGACCGCCTGACCCAACGCTCACTGAGACTCACCACCGTTAGCTACTTTGTATTCCATCTGTCTTTCCCGCCATATAGCTTTCGTATTTTTGCTTATTATTTTTTTTTATGTACCATGAAACTAAAGGTCGTTATTATAAAACACTTTAGCTTTTAACATCAGCTATTTCAAAAGGTCAAAGAGGGGGTCAGTCGGGTTCTAATGAGTGTTTTCTTAGGTTCACGGTACAGAGGAGGGGTCAAACTACCATCAGGGTCATAAAACTACTTCTGGAAATGCTCACAACTCCTACGAAAGCCTTGTCAAATAGGTGTTCTTGGGCGACGAAATGTCATAATACGACCCTAATAACTGTTGGTCTTGTCACTACCCTGGAGGCCCAACACATTGCTAACTGACAAATGTTCACCCGGTAACTTGTTCGTACTGTACCTAACTGTCTTTCCTACTTTATACATACTTTATACATACTAACTTTCTTTATACATACTTTATACATACTAACTGTCTTTATACATACTTTATACATACTTTATACATACTAACTTTCTTTATACATACTTTATACATACTTTATACATACTAACTTTCTTTATACATACTTTATACATACTAACTTTCTTTATACATACTTTATACATACTAACTGTCTTTATACATTCTTTATACATACTTTATACATACTAACTGTCTTTATACATTCTTTATACATACTTTATACATACTAACTGACAAATATTCACCCGGTAACTTGTTCGTACTGTACCTAACTGTCTTTCCTACTTTATACATACTTTATACATACTAACTTTCTTTATACATACTTTATACATACTTATACATACTAACTGTCTTTCCTACTTTACATATTCCACATTTTTACTTATTAGTGTGTTGGGACAAAGCATTGCTCCTGCCATCACTCTGACCTCTCGACACACGGAAACAGACACTCACCACCGTCAACTCATTCATACTTTACCTAACTGTCTTCCAACCACACAAACTCCGTATTTTCACCTTCTTTTACCGTTCCTGCCACCCCTCTAACCACCTTACCGAACAAACAGCCTTACCACCCTTATTTTACGCCACCTACCTGTTTTACCTGCCATACAAACTCCGTATTTTCACCTTCTATTACCGTTCCTGCCACCCCTCTAGCCACCTTACCGAACAAACAGCCTTATCCTTTTTTTTACGTCGCCTACCTGTTTTACCTGTCATACAAACTCCGTATTTTCATCTGTTACCGTTCCTGAGACCTCTCTAGCCACCTTACCGAACAAGCAGCTTTATCATCCTTTTTTTTTACGTCGCCTACCTGTTTTACCTCCCATACAAACTCCGTATTGACACTGATTAGTCTTGGTGTAAAGTGCCACTCATTACCCTTCCTGACATTGATATAGCCACTTAACCTAACGCTAAGGTGGTGGTGTACTGTGGTGATGACGCAGTGGTCGGCGTGAGGGCGTGGTGTCCTGGAGGGCGCGGGTTCGGGTCCTGCCTGTCGCAAAAAGCTGTATTCAGTCATCGCCGAGTGGTCGACGAACCCTACATGCTGTCATAAGAACATAAGAACATAAGAACGTAAGGAGTCTGCAAGAGGCCGCCTATCAACCCAGGCTCTAGCGAAACTTTCTCAAGATGACCGAGTGGAGTTTCGGGGGGCAGCATAAGACAAGCAAGAATTATGTCGCTATAAATGATTTGCCTGCTCCACAAACGAACCAACCAACAGCCCCCATCATGAGACCCTACCGGCGCTATAGGCCAAACCAAAAAAATAAGATAAACGCCCTTACTCCCATTTATTTACTCCGTCATATTGTCTTTCCACCTATTTAGACGCTGTGGTTTCATTTCCTCGTCATTCATCCAGTGGTGCTCTTATTACTGTTTCGGCCATTGCTGCCGTCGTCACCCTGCCCACCACCGCCATTGCTAACCCGCCTACCGTTTTGTATAATTCACTGCATTTCATTTCCACCGCCACACGCGCCGTATCTTCACCTCCTCGCCTTTTATACAATGGCGCCGTCAACTCACAGTGCTACATCGCGTCAGTACCGCGCGTTTGCCTTATATGGACGTGCTACTTTGCAGACACGGGGAGGCGATGACTTGCGCCCCTCACACCGGGAGAGACGACTTCGTGACTAGCTCCCTCCTACTCCTCCTCCTCCTCCTCCTCCTCCTGTCCCTTCCCTTCTTCCCCAAACCAACTCTCGCTCTTCTCCCCCATCACCGAGGATGAAGCAAGGGGAAGAGGCGGGTCAAGGGTTAAATGGGGGAGGGGAGGTCACGGCCTAACGGTACCCCCCTCCTCGCCAAGGACAAGTGAGCAGAGGCGCCGCAACGGGCCTGGCCTACTTAGGGCGGGTGGCAACAGGGGAGGTGCTGGCGGGGGTGGTGGTGGTGGTGGTAGGGGTGGTGGTGTGTGGTAAAAGTCGTGTGGTAGTGGTTGAATAATGGGTTGGATTGAAGATATCCTAGCACGTGGCAGGAAAGCCCAGGTTGTATTAAGTCATAAATTTCAAACTGTCATGGGTGCGTTATATAATGTAATGGGTTAGGTTATATATAATGTAATGGGTTATATAATGGGTTCGATTAAGTATATCTTACCACTAGGCAGGAAATATGATAAGCAATAAATTTCAAACTGCCATGGGTGCGTTATATAATGTAATGGGCTGGGCTATATATTATGGATTGGGTTATATAATGGGTTACATTAAATATATCTTACCACTAGGCAGGAAACAACACGAGATAAACAATAAACTTCAAACTGTAATGGGAAAACTTGTATAAAGAGAAGAAACGCTGTCTAAGTACTGGTTCGCAATATTGAAGGTAGGGGGAAACAAGTTGGAACCAGAAAGAGAAAAAAAAGAAAATAAGTTTAGGCTGTGAAGAAAGGAAAAAGTAAAAGGTATAGAACCACGCAAAACTAGTTGAGCAGAGGTCGGAGGCTCAAGGTGAGGAGCTAGTTCACACCTCTCGCATTGGGGTGCAGGTGAGGGTGGGGGAGGGGAAGGTGTTAAGGGGAGCCATCTATCGGTATCCCACCCTAGCATCAACCCCCGCGAAGGAAAGAAGAAAGAAGAGAAGAAAAAGGAGAAGAAAAAAGAAGAAAAAGAAGATAAATGGAAGCAAAAGCAATTAATAAAAATGAGAGTGTATGTTTTATTTCCATATTTTGCTTTTATTTTTTTTGTGATTTAATGGTCATCATCAAACTCCGTGAAGGAAAGAAAAAAGGAGAAAAAGGAGAAGAAAAAAGAAGAAAAAGAAGATAAATGGAAGCAAAAGCAATTAATAAAAATGAGAGTGTATGTTTTATTTCCATATTTTGCTTTTATTTTTTTGTGATTTAATGGTCATCATCAAACTCCGTGAAGGAAAGAAAAAAAAGAGAAGAAAAAGGAGAAGAAAAAAGAAGAAAAAGAAGATAAATGGAAGCAAAAGCAGTTAATAAAAATGAGAGTGTATGTTTTATTTCCATATTTTGCTTTTATTTTTTTGTGATTTAATGGTCATCATCAAACTCCGTGAAGGAAAGAAAAAAAAGAGAAGAAAAAGGAGAAGAAAAAAGAAGAAAAAGAAGATAAATGGAAGCAAAAGCAATTAATAAAAATGAGAGTGTATGTTTTATTTCCATATTTTGCTTTTATTTTTTTGTGATTTAATGGTCATCATCAAACTCCGTGAAGGAAAGAAAAAAAGGAGAAAAAGGAGAAGAAAAAAGAAGAAAAAGAAGATAAATGGAAGCAAAAGCAATTAATAAAAATGAGAGTGATGTTTTTTTTCAGTGCCTATTTTTATTTACATATTTTCATCTTATTTTTTTTGTGATTTAAATAGTCCTACTCCCATAAACTTTACTCCACTTTATTTAAACCCACTCCCATTCTCTTTCTTTACTCAGTTTTCTCCCAGTCTCCCTCTTTAATTAACCCCTTCTTACTCTTTTTCTTACAAGCAAGCAAGCGAGAGAAGAGGGGGTGGAATAAAAACAAATGAGAGTCAGGATTCTTTCACAATTTCCAGGGGGTCAATAATCTATCGGTACCCCACTCTAGCATCAACCCCGCGAAGGTACAAGCAACCAAGCGAGAGAAGGAGTGGAATAAAAACAAATGAGAGTCAGGATTCTTTCACAATTTCCAGGGGGTTACTAGACTAAGGTGACGCCTGTGACTGACCAGAGAGAGACAGGCCATCGGGAAAAGCACGAGGAGGCTGAAACCACAACGGACCATTTTTTCCAACATTTCTGGGCTTACGACACACACCACACCACCCACATATGGCAAGGCTTTCGTAAGGGTTGTGGGTATTTCCATGCGTAGTTTTATGAGCCTGGGGATAGTTTGACAAGGCTTCTGCACCGTGAACGTGAAAAACCCTCATGAGAACTCGACTATCTCCGGGAGCATCTGAGAATACGGGACAAGACCAGAATGTGAGATGTGTTAGGGAGGTGGAGTGGAGGTGACGGAAGGAGAAAAACAAGATCCGCGGTAAAAGAACGGGTAAAGAGACTGAGATCGGTACTGTCAGACGCTTCCTCCCCTCACATCAACTATTTCCAAAAGCCGAAAAGGAGGTTAATCGAGTTCTAATGAGTGTTTCCTTAGTTTCACGGTACAGAAGAAGGGTCAGATTACCACCAGGGCTATTAAACTTCCCCTGAAAACGTCCATAACTCCGACGAAAGCCTTGTTGAATATGCGAGCCTGGGTGCCGAAAAGGGTTTAAAATATGACCCTCAAGGTTTGTTTAAAGGCTCGGAGGGGGAGGGGGAGGGGGAAGGGGATGAGGGAGCGTTGCATTGAAGAGATTGATGGATGGAGAAGGGACACAGGGAAGGAAGAATGGAGAGTCCAGTTAGACGACGCTTAACGGAAAAGTGGACACCAAGGACAAACAACTGAGGAAAAAAAGAAGGGAGGAGCAGAAGAGGAAATAAAAGGCGGAAAACTGAGAGGACTCCATCAATAAAGAAGAGGAGAAGAGGAAAGAAAAGGAAAAGGAGGAAGAGGAGGAGGAGGAGACAAGCTGAATGGGTCATGGGTGAGGGAGGGAAGGGAGTTAGCGGCTGTAATGAGGGGTGAGGGGTGAGGGAAAAATGCTTGCGGACGATGAGGGAGAGGTCAGGGAGAGGCGAAAGGGAAGGGGTGAGAGGTGAGGGTGATGGGCGAGAGAGAGAGAGAGAGAGAGAGAGAGAGAGAGAGAGAGAGAGAGAGAGAGAGAGAGAGAGAGAGAGAGAGAGAGAGAGAGAGAGAGAGAGAGAGAGAGAGAGAGAGAGAGAGAGAGAGAGAGAGAGAGAGAGAGAGAGAGAGAGAGAGAGAGTAGAGAGAGAGAGAGAGAGAGAGAGAGAGAGAGAGAGAGAGAGAGAGAGAGAGAGAGAGAGAGAGAGAGAGAGAGAGAGAGCGTGTAAAGTCACAATAATCAAGATACCTGTCCACACCTGCCTCGCACACCTGCTTAACCCTATAGACCTGCTTAACACGTATCACACACTCTGATCTCGCCCCCACACCTGCCCTGAACTCGGCCCCGCCCCTGATAGTCCTTACCTGCCGCAGAGGGCCCGAGGAACCAACACCTGTACTCACCTGCCCTAAACCTGCTGCCTTGTATCATGTCTTTCCTTCAGCCTAATTATTGATCAAATGGTTCAAACAGACTAATTATATTTTGTCATTTGAACTATTTTGATGATTAGGACTCTTTGAGGATGATAACTACCTCGAGGAGTGCCCCGTGTTTGTTTGTGTGTGTGTGTGTGTGTGTGTGTGTGTGTGTGTGTGTGTGTGTGTCATCTGCACTATGATAAGCAGAATGTAGGTTTATCTTAAGACATTTATCTAAACTAGCATAAAAGGGGGATTATGAAAGTTCTGCTCGCAACCCAAGATCTAACCCAAAATGCAAGGTTAATTCTATGTTAAGGAAATAAATAAAAAAATAGGAAAGTTTAAATAGTATATCATGTTCTCTGGGTCCGCGGTGCCAGGCTTCAGTGAGTAAATTTTCAGGTATACTTCATCCACGATTATTCGTAAAAAAGCTTTCAACTACAATGTCATATGACTGTCTTGCCGGCCTTGACACGCCACCGAAAACAGAAAAAAACACTTATGAAAGTTTTAGTTTCAGTTTGTGAAACCTGGAGACAGCCGTCCGCGGATTTACTGGTTGTAGGAGGGTGGATTTACTGTAAGGTGACCGCGGATTTACCGGGTGGAGTAGAGAGGATTCATTGTGTGTGCGTGTGTGTGTGTGTGTGTGTGTGTGTGTGTGTGTGTGTGTGTGTGTGAAACAAACGTACGTACTTGACAGCAATTTCAAGACTCACTAGAGATTTGATATGCACACACACACACACACACACACACACACACACACACACACTCTCTTTCACACCGCTCCGTAGCTCAGTCGGTCAAAGAGCCGCGCTGCTTGGCTTCACGGGCTGACAGGCAAAGGCTCGAGCCCCGCTCAGGCCGGGATTTTTACTCTGACAAAGAGTGGTTACTGTTCCCCCTTGAGCAAGGGGAATGGGGTGTGTGGTGTGTGGGGTCCCGACAGTACTCAGAGATCGACTATAAGGAGCCTTGCTCATGTTGGAGGGCACTTACTGGTGACTGCGAGTCCAACTCGTGATCAGGCAGTGGTCAATTACACACACACACACACACACACACACACACACACACACACACACACACACACACACACACACACACAAATACACACGGAGCTGCGTAATGCAGTGGTTAACGCATTCGCCTCACAGTTGACAGACACCAGGTTCGATTCCTGGGCGAAATGCAGAGAGATAAACAGTCTACTTTAATCACTGACCCTGTTCGCCCTGCAGTTGAGTCGATGGGTACCGTAGCCAGTCGGGGATTGTGTCCTGCCTCCCGGCCGTATGGGTGTGAGGTTTGTGATGTACCCAGAGACCCGTCACTTGCAAACTCCAAGCTCATACGGTGAGGATACTGGCTGGTGATCACGTCTAGCGCGTGGTCAGACCATGGTAAATAACACACTATGTAGTGGCAATAACACCTCAGCCTCAGGTCTGTTCGCATCAAGGTCTCTGCGCCGCACTACATAGCTAAGGAAGCCGTGCATGTCCCGGGGCGCGCGGCGGGAAACACTCTTCGAAGCGACTCACCAGCGGATTTAAATCTCCTCTCAGAAAGTGAAAAGTTCGACAGTAAGGCACTGAACGCCTCAACCCCGCTGGTCACTTGCTGGTCCGCACCGCCGAAATACAATGACTGGTTGTTTCGATGCCTTTCGTGTTAAAAGGTTCAGATCACCCAAATTATTGTTCTCTCATCAAAGGAGGTGTGCGCCTTGATTTGAAGCTTTAAAATCTCTGAGCCGGAGAGCAAGGATGACTTCACGACTTTGTCTCAGGGGGCGTGGCGGCGCGATGACATAGCACAAACGACAGGCTTCCAACATGTGTCAGGAGGTGCCTCAAGCGTCCCTCCCCTGCGTCCCAGAGTAAAGAAGAGACTGTTATCCTTCCTGAATACGCAGTGAGACTGAGGTAAGAGGCTTAATGTGCCACTGGCCAAGTGAAATTAATGCAGCAGTTTACTTTTGATTCCTAAACATGCGCAGTGTTTCACAGGGCATGAAGAAGTCTCTAGAGGCCTTGGTCTTTCCCCACTCGGCGACGCCCCTCCTGCTACACGCCGAGGTCCTGCCAACACAACACACCTTTCATCCAGAACTGAAACCTAAGTGCTTCATCCACTCTGCCAACCCTTGCCTAAACTCCATGACGTGCACTATGTCCACACCACCCACACCGTCACCTTGTGCCCTCGTCCGGCCTCCATGCATCCTCACGTCCTCACCTCCACGCGATGGACTCACGCTCCTTACACTAATTCGTGCCCAGCTACTGCACCCCCTACATGCCCAGCCGGCCTTTGAACCAGCACGCTCCCGCCCGCCCACCCGCCCGCCCCGCCACGCCCCCACACCGCTGCCCACACCTTACACGGAGGCATCTCACGGCTCTGTGTCTGCGGCGGGACTGAAGGAGCGATGACAGAGCTCTGAAGGAGCACAACGCCTTCACGGAGGCTTTGGTGGGGTGGGTAGGAGGTTAAGGGGATGGGGTGGGAGTGGGTGGGTGGGAGGTAGCGGTTTGTGACCAGGTCAGCGAGGGGTTGGGATCAGCCAGGGAAGGTGGCGTTGGGGGGAGAAGCAAGGACGTCCAGAAGTATGACACCGTTAGCTTGTGTGTGTGTGTGTGTGTGTGTGTGTGTGTGTGTGTGTGTGTGTGTGTGTGTGTGTGTGTTTCTGTGTGCGTCCGTGCGTTCGGAGGTGGCTCAGCGCACACATACAATAGTGATCAAGTGTGTACTTGGAAACCTGAAACGTCGTGGAGAGTGCACACACACACACACACACACACACACACACACACACACACACACACACACACACACACACACACACACACACACGACAGACTCACTGGGCCGCGCGTTGTGGTGTGCCGGGACAAAACTGGAACATGAAAGTGAGAGAGGAAAGTTCTCACCTCACAACACGTGTGTGTGTTCATCACCGCGGCCTGTTCAGGTGTTGGACTCGCAATCGCCAGTAAGTACCCTCCCGACAGGAGCAAGTGCTCTTTATCGTCGATCTATGGGTACTGCCGGGACCTCACACACCACACCCCCCATCCCCCTTGCTCAAGGGAGGACAGTAATCACTCATAGTCAACGGAAAGAATCCGGCCTGAGCAGGCTCGAACCGCCGCCCTGTCAGACCGTGAAGCCTGGCAGCGCAGCGCTCTAACCAGTTGCGCCACGGGAGTGTGTGTGTGTGTGTGTGTGTGTGTGTGTGTGTGTGTGTGTGTGTGTGTGTGTGTGTGTGTGTGTGTGTGTGTGTTATTATTGTTATCATCATTATCGTTATCAGTTATATTATCATTATTATTATTATTATTATTATTATTATTATTATTATTATTATTATTATTATTATTATTATTATTATTATTATTATTATCATTATTATTATCATTATGATTATCATTATTATCACCATCATTATTATTATTAACATATAATAATAATAATAATAATAATAATAATAATAATAATAATAATAATAATAATAATAATAATAATAATAATAATAATAATAATAATAATAATAATAATAATAATAATAATAATAATAATAATAATAATAATAATAAAAATAATAATAATAATAATAATAATAATAATAATAATAATAATAATAATAATAATAATAATAATAATAATAATAATAATAATAATAATAATAATAATAATAATAATAATAATAATAATAATAATAATAATAATAATAAAAATAATAATAATAATAATAGTGATAGTACCATAACAACACACAACAACCCTATGTTCTCTAAAGTAATTTCTATCTTCTAAAAGTCAACCAATCTTGCTGGACACAGACAAATATCTCCCTGACGCCAGCCATCAGCCACCACCTCCACCACCTGAAGCGGGAGAGAGTGCGATCATGTCACGCCCTGGACTTGTGAGTGTGCAGGGAGGCCCTAGACCCACTGAGCGGCGTGGTGCGGGCGCCGAGCAGCGTGCCGTGGCGACAGCGGTGAATCGCGGTGCCTTGCCTGGCGGGAACCTGACAAGGGGCCCAACCAGGCTCCCGCCCACCGCCCATGAGGCAACACCTTCCCGCCCAGTGGATGGTGAAGGGGAAGGGGAAGGGTGGAGGGAGGGGACAGTGAAGTGAATGGAGCGAAGAGCGAAGAAAGAAATGTGAACTTATATTAAACAGGATATGAAGTAAGGGAACAGAGAGGAGATTGGGGCGAGGAGCGGTGAAAGAGAAGAGCGAGCATAGATCAAACTGGGAATGAAGGAAAAGGATAAATAAGTGAATCGGGCAGTAAGCGAGGAAAGAGAAGAGAAAGCAAATATGAGATCGGTTAGAGGTTTACAGGGGCAGACATGAGTTGAGAGTGGTGGTGGCGCGGTGAGAGAAAGGATGGGGAGGCGGAGAGAAGAGTGAATGGGGCGAGGAGGGAGGGGAAAAAAAAAGAGAAACCATTAACTAGATAGATGAGCAGTGGTTGTTTGCGTGCTAGGCATAAGTTCTCGACCCCTCAATTATCACCTCTGGGCCTGAGCAGGAAGCACTGGCCCAAACTTGTTCCCGAGGTGATGGCAGCGAGCGGTGCCAGCGACGGGTAGCGCCGGGCCGAGCGCCGCGCCCTGAATCATGTTCAGAGGCGACCTTTGGCGGTTACGTCACGTGGCTCCCGAATAACTACCGACTCGTTCTGGTAAGGAGGCCAACCTGGGGGGAGGGGGGGCGAAAGGGCTTATTCCCGCCATGTTAGCAGTGCCGCACGGGCAAGGGCGTGGCGGAAGGGACGACGAGGAGGACGGCGTGGAGGCAGGGACGAGGAGGGCGAGGGTGAGGGTGAGGTGGAAGGGACGACGAGGATGTGGCAGAAAGGTTGACAGAAAAGAGAAGAACGTGGCATCAGAGGAAACATGGAAACATGTAAATACAGGCAACAGAAACCTATTGGTTCATTGGAAGGTTGCCCGCTCTGGTGAATTAATATGCTCGACAGTCACTTCGGTGTCTGTAGAGCAGATAAAAGCACCTCGGTACGCACGTTCAGTTTACTCCTGACGCAATGAAATAACGATCGATTCGATTTTTATAGGAAGTGATGCTTTTCGCCACTTCTGCGGGAAGGTTATTCTGATGGAGGTTGACTCATTTTAAGAAGAAACTCCTGTACTACATCGCCTCGACTGAATAGGTAGGTCGTTATTTCTAGTTTTATAGTTACTTTTCAGCTCAAAGAACCTGAAGTGATCGACGTTATTCTGAACTTCTTAAGGTACTCGAAGACCTGAATCGTATCTTCTCATAAGCCCTTCTTTTCCAGCGATAAGAGGCTGAGTTGTTCTTCATACGTTTGAGGAAAAGAGAGTGAAAGATGGGGCAGAAACTTTGACCAAATGACTGCATGGTACGTACAAGATGAAGATAGAGGCGAAGAAAAAGAGAAAGGTAACAGAATAAGACAATGAAAAGAGGAGGAGGAAAGTGGGCGAGAAAATAATGGTAAAAAAAAAGAATACGCGAGGTTAAAATGTATCGAGGTATTGATTGGGGAGGGGGAGCAAAGTAGAGGGGAGAGAGAGGAGGAGGAGGAGGAGGAGGAGGAGGTGAAGCAGGAGGAGGGAGGGGGTTGAGGGCCGCGCCACACTGCCCTACTAACGCGATCCAACAACTTTCATCTCTCAGTAAAATGTCACAGTAAAGTCGTGCCCTGCCCTCCTCCTCCCCATCCCTCCCCCCACCTCGCCCCCCCCCTCCCTCTCTCTGATCCCCTTCCCTTACTACCCTTTCCCTTTCTCTCTCCCTCGCCTCTATACTCTCCTCTCCTCCACACAACGATGCACAATAATACCTAAACTCTTTCTTTTGTCCTCCCGTGCCAACACTTTCCTCCTTATAACTGCTCTCCTCTTTCTCTTCTCTCCCTCCACTTTTTCTTCTTATTCTTCTCCCTTTTCTCTCCCTTTCCCCGGTTCAACACTATTATAGGTTGAAGATCGAGTAATTCTACACACCGCCCCTTTTTTTAGATCGATAAATAGCTTGGATAGAAGTTTTAATAGAGGAATACAACTACAGATAAGATGATGAAGAAAGAGGAGGAGAGGTAGGAGGACGAGGAGGAGGAGGAGGAGGAGGAGAAGGAGTAAGAGGGGAAGGAGTAGGAGAGGAGTGACTTATCAATTTATCTATCGATCTCTCGGCCCGCTGTCAATTATACGCTTATCCATCAACTTCAAGGTCAGAGAGAGAGAGAGAGAGAGAGAGAGAGAGAGAGAGAGAGAGAGAGAGAGAGAGAGAGAGAGAGAGAGAGAGAGAGAGAGAGAGAGAGAGAGAATCACCACTTTCCCTCCCTCTTTACTCTCTTCATTTCTCAGCTTCACAAAACTGTCTTGCAGAATTATTTACACGTAGATCGGTATTTGTTTTCTTTATTGCCGCTTCCTATTTTTGGTGTTTTTACATTTTTTGTGTGTGTTTTTTTGTTTTTTGTTCATTTGAGTGCATAGGAGCCATCATCTGCCGTGGAAATTAATAATAACCAAAACATAACGATATCAGTCTTGACCCGCAGCGCATCAACTCCATCGGACCATCAGTCACAATGTCGTGCGCAGTCTGTTCAAGGTTAAATATAGTCAGGTTGTCAGGTTCGGTCAGCTTAGGTTAGATTTAGTTTGGTTAGATTTGCTTTGATTATTTCTTTGCGATAAATATTTGTGTTACGCTTCATGTTGTCAGGTTCGGTCAGCTTAGGTTAGATTTAGTTTGATTAGATTGTCTTTGAATTATTTCTTTACGATAAATATTTGTGTTACGCTTCACGTTGTCAGGCTCGGTCAGCTTAGGTTAGATTTAGTTTGGTTAGATTTGCTTTGATTATTTCTTTGCGATAAATATTTGTGTTACGCTTCATGTTGTCAGGTTCGGTCAGCTTGGGTTAGATTTAGTTTGGTTAGATTGTCTTTGAATTATTTCTTTACGATAAATATTTGTATTACGCTTCAGGTTGTCAGGTTCGGTCAGCTTGGGTTAGATTTAGTTTGGTAAGATTGTCTTTGAATTATTTCTTTACGATACATATTTGTGTTACGCTTCACGCTGCTGCTGCGCCGTTGCTGTCACTGGCGGCGGTGGTGGCTACGGTGGTGAGCCAGCGGCAGCGGGGGTCAGCACATGGCTATTTCTACATTGTTTTTTTTTATCTCTAGACTCTTTCCTATGCTTTTTCAGGGGATTTGAAGGTAAGTTGAAGATGACTATGACAACTCTTTCTTTCGTCCCCACTGCTCTCCTCTTTCTCTTCTCTCCCTCCACTTTTTCTTATTCTCCTCCCTTTTTTCTCCCTTTCCCCGGCTCAACATTATTATAGGTTGAATATCGAGTAATTATAGCAGTTGCTTAAGTAGAAAACGAGACATCGGCGCGTGAATAATGCCAATCTTTGTCCAATAGTCATGACCTTGCTCACTTGTATTACGGTTATTATTCATTTGCACAACCAACGAGGCCTCAAAACACTAAAAAAAAACTCAACACTATCAATTAGAAGAAAAAAAAACGAAAGTATGAAGCGGCAATAAAGAAAATATTTAGCCGTAGATTCTCGAATATATTTATCATGAAATTCTTGCACTTTACATATCTTTGCTCTCTCTCTCTCTCTCTCTCTCTCTCTCTCTCTCTCTCTCTCTCTCTCTCTCTCTCTCTCTCTCTCTCTCTCTCTCTCTCTCTCTCTCTCTCTCTCTCTCTCTCTCTCTCTCTCTCTCTGTGTGTGTGTGTGTGTGTGTGTGTGTGTGTGTGTGTGTGTTCGTCTCTTGTTCTTCAGTCGTCTTCATAGTCTGATCATGAAAATCCATTTCCTCTTCCAGAAAGTCTAGTACCTCGTGTGTACTATGCTGCTATAGTTTTCTATAAATAAATAAAATTATTTCGTTTTTTACGTTTTATTTTTTCCTCATCACTCTTCTATTACCTGCACACAGCCTTTATTCACCCTCACCGCCCTGCTGCTCGTCGCCAGCCCCGGCTCGCTGCGCCCTGGAGGAGCGGCGTGGCGCCGGTCGTGGGCGGCGGTGAGAGGCGCGGCGCCAGGCGGCTGCGGTTGGCACACGGAGGTAAACAGGTCCTCGGGGTGACCTGGAGTCCGGTTCCTTGGAGAAGAAAAAAAAAACCATGCGGGGTGAGGCGCTGATCGTGGCAGGAGAAAAGGCTTCGTTTTTAGGTGAGAATATCACAGAAGGTTTTAATACAAATGCTGAGAGTTCTGTGACTTTCTGCGGGGATTTGGTTATGTAGTGGCGGCGGGGCGGCTACCACGAGGCCGTAGGTCGACAAGACTGGCAAAGTAATGGAAAATGTTCCGCGCTTCAGTGCATTGCAACACTCCTCGGAGTGTCTCTACAGCGATTAAAAATAGAGCTTTTCAATTATCAAAACTTGAAGAGCAGAATATAAAGTTCTGGCAGACTTTATTCAGCCACGGCCGATGGTTTGGGTTCACTGGTGGTGTTTTGCCGGACACATGTAATGCCTCCGCAGCCACACAGCGCGGACCTCACCCCTGCTGCCAGCCGTGACTCGTGAGGAGAGCTGGGGCGCGTCAGTCCCGCTCGACGCTTGATTTGGTGTGTCCCTTGGAGTCATGTAAACACAGCCCCGGGGCGGAAGCGGCTGGAGGTGTGAGGAGGCGAGGCGGCGAGGAGGAGCTATTCTAAACCATCGTAGCGACATTCCTTGACGCGGAGGTCGGGGTAGGAAGGTAAACGAGCCTTGGGTGTTAATCTGATGGCTCGGCTTTCAGAGCTCGTTTAGATATTGTCTTCATGCTTGACGCTGAGCCGGACCTGGAGCTTCTGGGGCGGGGCACGAGAGGCGGGGGTGAGGGTCGGCCCGAGGAGAGAGGGAGGAAAGATACGAAGGGCGGGAGACAAATGTGCTCTGAAAGTAAGGAATAAATTAAACGTAAAGTCGAATCTTTCTTTTTGTAAATAAAAACTGAGAATCTTTTGCGCGGCGACTGGTTTGGTACGTGTGTGGAGGGCGCGGGGCGGGCAGGTTTTGGGGACCGAGCCTGAGCGATGGCCGATTGTGAGGGTGTGAAGGGGGAGGGGCGGGGCGGATTAGGTAAGGGGTTGGCGAAGGGGCGGCGGGCGGTGTGAGGGATGACAGGCTCTGGTGTGTGTGTGTGTGTGTGTGTGTGTGTGTGTGTGTGTGTGTGTGTGTGTGTGTGTGTGTGTTTGGCTTCGGTAGACAAGACAAGTCCGGCTGGCAGGCATATGGTTTGGAAAGTTATGTCCCGCTTCAGATGACGTTTTCAAGGAGCAAAGACGCCTGACTGGTGCCATGGACACTTAATTAGCATTTGGAAGGTGTGGAAAGCGCCAGGTCCGGGAAGGAACACATATGGACACAGCTGAGGGCCGGGGAGGCGAGCCAAGAGGGGCGTGGACCTCTCCAGTGTTTGAGTAAAGAAAGAAAAAGACTTGAGTGACACAGGAATCCAACTGATCACTGATGCCCTTCCTTGCTAACAAGACTGGGTTTCATCCGTAAAAAAAGTTATCGTTTTTTTTATTTTCCAACTTTCCAAAGCCTCCGTTAGACATCTGAGGAGAAGGAGGAAGAGAAGGGGGAAAAAAGAATGCTAAAAGAAGGAAGAGAAAGACAGATAGACGGACAGAGAAAGCGCGTTCACCCACCTGCTTTGTTTACGGCAAAGTTCAACGCGTGAGTCCCTGCGGCGCGTGGAAGAAACGAGAAAAGAGATTGAGTAGTGTTTGCGTGCTAGGGAAAGGGGGAAGCCACAAGGGAACGTGTACAAATGGAAAGTGGAAACATAGGGGAAGGAAAAGTTAGGTACAGTAGCGTCAATGTGTCAAGGGTTATAACAAAGGCGATATAAGTAAAGTCTTGCAGTCTCCCTATGTTCTTATGTTATTATGTTATTATATATTGATAAGTCTATCCGCCTATTAGTAGACGCCTCCGTGGTCTAGTGGTTGGAACGCCTGGCTACGAATCCGCGGGCCTCAGTTCGAATCCTGGCCCTGGAAGTTGGCGTGCAGTTCACCCAGCTGTTCAACCTCGCTCTCGGGCTACTCGGTAAATGGGTACCTGGGGAGACATGGGAGAAGTACACTGTGGCAACCCGGATGTCACACTGGGCCCGGCGTCCCCTGTGCCCTGCGTCACCCACCACAGGCTCAGGGGACGTTAGGGCGTGAGAGGACAGGATCATGAACCACTTCTCTCTCTCTCTCTCTCTCTCTCTCTCTCTCTCTCTCTCTCTCTCTCTCTCTCTCTCTCTCTCTCTCTCACCCTGCGTGCGAGCCTCCCTGCGTTGGACAAGGGCCAGAGAAAGCTGAGATCTTCCTGCTGCCTATACAATCTCTCTCTCTCTCTCTCTCTCTCTCTCTCTCTCTCTCTCTCTCTCTCTCTCTCTCTCTCTCTCTCTCTCTCTCTCTCTCTCTCTCTCTCTCTCTAACTATTTATCTTTCCATTTATCTATCTTATTTATTTATCTTGTTTATTTATCTTATTTATTTCTTATTTATCTATCTTATTTATTTATGTTGTTTATCTACCTTATTCATTTATCCATCTTATCTATTTATTTGCTTACTCATTTATTTCGTAACTTTTTCTTCTCTCTCTTCCTTCTGCTCCCCCACTCTCTTTTTGTCCATCCTTCCCCTCTTCGTCTCTTCTTCCCCCCCTCCCCCCCTCCCCCCCCCTCCCCGCCCCGCCGTCACCTGTCGCGTACTGCAGGTAACGGCAGGTCAAGGTTGATCTTCCGTGCCGGTGTACACTTTCTCATGATAAGCCGTAACCGTTTGGCTCGGGAGAAGAAACAAGCAAATAAAAGGAAATTGCAAGTTTTTCTCCATCTCTCTCCCTCTCTTTATTTTTTTTCCCCCATCAATTTAGACGTCTTTGCATCATCACGACAAACTGTACATCTCTCTCTCTCTCTTTCTCTCTCGCTCTCGCTCTCTCTCTCTCGCTCTCTCTCTCGCTCTCTCTCTCTCTCTCTCTCTCTCTCTCTCTCTCTCTCTCTCTCTCTCTCTCTCTCTCTCTCTCTCTCTCTCTCTCATTCACTTTCTCTTTAATTAAAAACAAAAGATGGAACAGCATTATTAAATATCTACATTTCATCTTTTTTTTTTCTATTACAGACGTCTTTGCATCATCATCACCACAAACTGCACATCTTTACATTTCTCTCTCTCTCTCTCTCTCTCTCTCTCTCTCTCTCTCTCTCTCTCTCTCTCTCTCTCTCTCTCTCTCTCTCTCTCTCTCTCTCTCTCTCTCTCTCTCTCTCTCTCTCTCTTTACTTTTGACATTCTCTCTCTCACGTATTTTCTCTCTTATTGTTTTCCTTTGCTTGAGTTCTGTCGCATTTCCATCTTCTCACGTCTTTATTTTCTACTTCATAAATGTCTACTTCTCGAATCCTACATAATCTCCTTTCTTTGTCTCTTTTTCTCGTTTTCTTTTATTTTTTATTTTTTTTACATGGTCTCAAATATTATCTCTTTCTTTTTTCTCTCCTTCAGTTCTGTCGCATTTCCATCCTCCCATAAGTCTTTATTTTCTTCCTCATACATTGCTATTTTTTTAACTGCATTGTCTATCTAATCCGTCTATTCCTTACGTCTTTTTTTTTCTTACTTCACACGCGTCTCCTTTCTCCCATTACCCTGACCCTCTAATCCACCCTTCCTCTCCCCCATACAGATTGAGGGAAATGAAAAATGGATTTACTTTCTCTCTCTCTGACTTTCTCTGGCGGCGACTCGGAGACAGCGTGAGTAACCTTCCTGAGGCGGAGGCTGCCAAAAGGGAAAGGGAGGAATATGGGGCGATGGGCTGACGCTTAGGACGCGAGAGGAGGAACCTGACAGGGTAATAAAGTAGGGTTATACAGGGCGCAGGAACGAGCGAGTGAGAAGAGGAGGAGGAGGAGGAGGAGGAAGCGTATAAAACCGTAGAGGCAATGCAAGGGAAAAAATAACTTGTGCAAACCGATATAATGGCACAGAAAGGTTATGTTTTTTTTATGTTTACGTTAAATGGGGGCATAGAAATGGCAATTTAACGATCCATGGAGCCAATGCAACAATGAAAAAAATATTTGCAAACGAAGATTAAAGACTGACAAGAGAATATGGGACGAGTAACGTTTAAAGAGCCGTATAATTATGAAAGTAAAGATTAACAACGGAAGATAGCGGTAAATCAAGTTATTGCTTATAATTAAGACGAGGATCTCTCTTTTAACCCACAGAGGCAATGTGAAAAAAATATATAATTGTGCAAAATGAGATAACGGAATGAAAACGTTTAATTCTGTGACGAGTTGCATTTTAATTAACCCAAGGAAGTAAAGCCACGGAGCAGAACGTCTTAAGAATGATTGTAATAAATAAATGTAGTTCTTAGAAGCATAGGAGGATCGTAGTCAATAGTAATAGTTAAAGTAGAATAGTAGAATAGTAGTAGTAAGTTGGCTGATAGTAAGAGTTGAGAGATATATAGGCAAGTAAACACTAAAGATTAAAAAAATAAAGATGAAAATAGGCTTTTTTTCCTCTCATTTTTACAACGATAGATAGAAGGAAGGTTAGTATCAAAACACCTCCTCAAATGACTCTGGCCTCTCTATCTCAAACTGATAAAAAATAAGGGTGAAACTACGCTTTTTTTTCTCTCATTTTTACAACGATAGGTAGAAGGAAGGTTAGTATCAAGACACCTCCTCAAATGACTCTGGCCTCTCTATTCCAAACTGATAAATAAAGGGTTTTTTTTTCTTTTTTCTTTTACAACGATAGGTAGAAGGAAGACAGGAGTATCCAGACACCTCCTCAAATGACTATGGCCTCTCTACCTCAAACTCTTCTACTGAGTACTGTGTGAAGGGGCAGCGTCATGGCGGACTGTTTGATTTCCCCTTTTTTGCGCCCTTGATCTGCCTCCTATACTGTAAAAAAATCTATCTATCTATCTATCTATATTTATACCTATCTCTCTATCCCTCAATCTATCTTCCTATTCGCTATTTTACCCCCCCCAAAAAAAACAGACGAAGATCTCCGCACAAAGGCGTGATCGATTTTGACTAGAATGCCCTCCTGATAATCCCGTCTTCAAAGTTCAATAGATGGATAGAGTATAAGGCTGGATTCTGTCAATTTGGATATAGATGTTAACCCTTTGGATGCGGACCGCCAACAAGAAGATATCACCAAGCTACAGGAGTGGAGCAATAAGTGGCTGCTATAATTCAATGAAGAAAAATATTAAGTCATACCGATACCACATGGGAAACACTCCACTATCCACCACTGAGGCAGAGAAAGACCTGGGACTATATGTTACCAGGCTACCAGTGAAGGCCAAATCCGTGCCAATCGCAGCGGACGGGTTAAGGGGTATGTAATAAGGAATAGGATAAAAAATGCTCTGATGTATCCTTCTAAAAGCATAACAGAATAGAACAAAAAGCTGCACAGAGTTAACTTAGAGTGCTTGTGTGGTGTGTTGACAAAGTATACCAGGAAAAAGATCATGAGGTAACTGTAAAGGGGTGATTGTCAGTGAATGGAGGCAAACAAAGAAAACGGATGATATAAGTGAGGAGAAGGTCACTTACATAACGAGATAAACGTTGTGATTGGTGCGGTAATGACGTGATAAAGGCGTGGTACGAGGCAGAAGACTTAGAGGGGTAATAGAGACTTAATGGCAAAAAAAGATAATTAGAAAGATGAATGTAAAGGTTAAGGGCATGGGAGGGGGGAATTAGTTAGGTGAAAAAAAGCACGTGACAAGTTTTTTCTCGGGGGGTAAAATAGCGAATAGGAAGATAGATAGAGATATAGAGAGATAGATATAGATAGATAGATAGATAGATTGATAGAGATAAATAGATAGATAGATAGATAGAGATAGATAGATAGATAGACAGATAGATAGACAGATAGATAGACAGATAGATAGAAAGAAAGAAAGATAGAAAGAAAGAAAGAAAGAGAGAGAGAGAGAGAGAGAGAGAGAGAGAGAGAGAGAGAGAGAGAAACGGAGAGTTAGATTTACAAACAAACACATTCATACACATACAAACAGACACAGGCAAAGGAGATAAAAAAAACAGTGAAGCAATAAATAAGTATACGTACAATGGCTTTCTCTCTCTCTCTCTCTCTCTCTCTCTCTCTCTCTCTCTCTCTCTCTCTCTCTCTCTCTCTCTCTCATCAAAACACCTCCCTTCCCCACGCCCGCACGCGCCACCACCACCACGCCTGACGCCTCCTCCTCCTCCTCCCCCTCGTCCTCGTCCTCCTCCTCCTCCTCCTCCTCCTCCTCCTCCTCCTCCTCGCTTTCCCGGCCAGTTTGCAAGTCTGTCACGCGCTGATTCCCATCTTCACACCCACAGAAATACGCGTTTAGCACCCCCCCCCCCTAACACACACACACACACGCACACACACACACTCCTATACCTCCACCGCAAACAGCCTCACGAAGATCTCTATAAATGATCCTGTTGTTGTTGTTGTTGTTGTTGTTGTAGTAGTAGTAGTAGTAGTAGTAGTAGTAGTAGTAAGAGCACCAAAAGTAAACTGAAATAAATGTACCTAAGACAACCACAAGCAGGAGTTGAAGCGGTGGTTATGGTCCCAATCATAAGAACAGTAAGACCAACAACATCAACATCTATATCAACTGACACCAACCTCTACTGACTGTGACGGAGATGAGCACCGAGGCCACGCGTAGAGCTTAGCGTACGCACCCAACCCTCTCAACTACTACACAAGACACTCACACGCCATTCTTCCCACAAGCACGCGATATCGACGCTGAAGAAGGACGAGAGAGAGAGAGAGAGAGAGAGAGAGAGAGAGAGAGAGAGAGAGAGAGAGAGAGAGAGAGAGAGAGAGAGAGAGACGTAATAAACAAGAAGAGCACGGGAGAGAAAAGATGATCGCCTGGGGAAATAGGCCACAACCCCCCCTCCCCCCCCCTCCCTTCCCCCTCCCCCTCCCCCCCCTCCCTTCCCCCTCTGCCACCCACCACCGCCATCACACCTTCACACGACAATCGGGTATAGAGTTCGGTGTCGCCCCAGATCGTCGTATCGTCCTAAACGCTCCACGGGTGATGTTGTTTCCTACTATTGGTTCTGGAGAGCGTGGCCATACAGGGAGATGAGTGTCTGCTACAACGCCTTATTGACACACGGAACCTGCCATATATTGATCTCTTCCTTTTTAGTGTTAACGTATCATTCGAGTTTTTCTTTCTCTCTTTATTCCTTTCTCATTTCATCTCCCTTCTCTTCTCTTTTTCTTTTTTTACAGTTTTCAATGATGCTTTTCTTTCTCTTTTCCTTTCTCATTTCATCTCCCTTCTCTTCTCTTCTCTTTTTCTTTTTTTACAGTTTTCAATGATGCTTTTCTTTCTCTATTCCTTTCTCATTTCATCTCCCTTCTCTTCCTCTTTTTCCTTTCTCTTCTTCTCTTTTTCTTTTTTTAGTTTCCAATGATGCTTTTCCATTTATTGCATACACACTCATTAAACAATAGAGTACCTTTTCATCACGCAGTACCATCTTCTAAGTGACATCCGATCTGTTTACAATTACCATATCACTGAATTAAGACTTTAGGTATCACTTGTTCTCTTCAATCTCTAAATACGATGTTTTTCTCCTTTTATGGTGGTAAGCGGTGGTATATCAAAAGCTAAAAGGCCTACTACTACTACTACTACTACTACTACTACTACTACTACTACTACTACTACTTCTACTACTACTACTACTACTACTACTACTATTTGAAAAGACACACAAGACGAAGCTCCAATAAATAAAACGGAAGGGAACGCCACCAACACATCAAGGGGAGGTTCAGAGATGCCTTGGTGCCTCCCCCCTGAGACCGTGCAAGTCGGCACCTCAACATCGTCCAGTTTTGCAAGCCTCCAGTGCATACGTCCAACTCTCCTGCCCCGCCGCCACCTGATTCTTGACCCTGTTTATCTAATGTACTCCACAGATGCTCCTTAGTATGTTCATTTATTTCCACAGCTTTCACCCTTGACTTTTCCCGCCGCTCAAGTCATACGAGTTTCACTTCCAAGGAGCGGCGTCGGAAACAACATGAGAGTATTACTATGGAGAGAGAGAGAGAGAGAGAGAGAGAGAGCACTTGTCTAGCCCCCCGCCACGCCTTGCCTTCTTTTTCGTTCCCGCGGGATTGTATGATCTCCGACTTTCCTTCCTCCTTGTGATACACTGAGATCAGCCTCCTCTGAACACCTGCAGCTTCACTAAATTACGACGCATATCATCGTTTGCCTCTCCACCTCTTCGCCTCATATAGCGTTTTTTTTCCTTTCATTAGTGTTTTTGTATCTATGTGTAGCTTCATTACATAATATGATAAGATAGGTAAAGCAAAACAAGAGAAAATTATACCAAGCCGGCGAAGGGGCGTGAGGGAGGGGCGGAAGAAGGGAGTGAATGAATCAGTTTGTGATACCTTCCGAAACAAAGCTCACCTGAGTGACTCCCGAAGCGTTCTTACTGAAGACAGGAAAAATATTGTATTACTGATAGTTATACCTGTGTGTGTGTGTGTGTGTGTGTGAGAGAGAGAGAGAGAGATTACCCCCTCTTAGGTGCATAAATGATACAAGAAGAGAAAGGTTTTTGTTTAGCTCTCGCCCGATAAGGTTTGGAAGGGAAAGGAAAGTAGAATGGAAATAGAGTGGAGGGTGGAGGAGGAGAGAGGGAGAGAAGGAGAGAGAGAGGGAGGGAGGAATGCGTGGAAGGGCAAACAGTGTGAGGAAGGGAGAGTTGCATTCCGAGAAAAATATATCAACGAGATAAAATGCGGGAAGGAAAAAAATGTAGGTGTAGGTGAGGGCAAGAAGTGAGTGAATGCTGTTCCCGTCACCCCCTGAAGCCCGTTTACCTGGAAGACAGTTCAGGGACAGATTGACGGAGTGACAGGTGTGGCAGGCAGCCCCAGCACACTGACAGGCTGAAAGGGCAAAGGTAGGCGGTGCACGGAGCGCTTCACAGGTTACGTTAAGGAATCGGCCGCCAGCTTTTAAGGTCCAGATGAATGTTCAGTCGAACTTAAAGTAATTGTAATTGTACCTGAATTTTAATGTAATCAATCACCAAATCATGAGTAAATGTAATTGTAATTATAATTAATATATTAAATTAAAAAGAAAGTATGATTGTGATTGTAATTGAAAGTTTAAGCATAACTTTAAAGCTCCAAACTGTACTGACCACAATGCGTAAATTTAATACGGCAAATATTATTTTTCAGCGCCTGAGCCAATATCGGCGAGAGCATTACAGGCAAACTGTGTGAAATAAAGCCTGTTTGTAACCTGCCGGTCACCTGAATCTTTGACTCATTTAGGGGCTCTTCTTCGCTGATTCAGGCACCGTTGGACGTGTTCTGTATTTGTCTGTCACTGTAAAGATGACACGGGTAGGCTTGCGTACTGTTCAAGTATTTATAATTACCTACAAAGTAAACTAAAATGTTTGCTTCATGATTCAATGTTCAAGCATCTGATAATGATCTTATCAAAAGAGAAATTTACGATAATTAAAGAAATTAATTAAATACAAGCTATTAGTAATTATAACTGCTATTGCAATTTGTGGTTATCCAAGTGAAATAATTGTAATGGAAAGTAATTGAGTGGGGCGACCCGAGTGTCTGGTGACTACCTGTAATTAGTCCTGTTTGTTGCTGTGCCCGCTACCTGTGCTCTTCAGTACATTCTCCTCCGCCTGTAAGATTGCTCAGATAGAACATGCCAATTTCCAAAGCATCTACAGCCTACCTGTGCAATAAAAACCAAAGAATATATAAACGTGTCAGGAATCTTACCACGACTGCTTGTAATAAACAACTACCAGATTGGCGGCGCCGCAACACGCTGAGGAACACAACACGGAGGAGTCAAGAGGCGTTAAAATACTGGTGTTGGAGCCCATCTGTAATAATTCTTGGTTCTCTGCCACAAACGAGAAGACGATGTTTGTGTTAAATCGTTAGGACTGTAATATAGTAGTAGTAGTAGTAGTAGTAGTAGTAGTAGTAGTAGTAGTAGTAGAAACACTAATAATAACAATAGTGCTAATAGTAGTGGTTGCTGAGAAAGTTGCAGAAAGAACAGAAACAGCAGAAACAGTAGTTATGCATTTGTCAGGGTTTTTTTTGTGTGTTTATCTAAGCATCTATTTATTTGTATATATATTCACACACACACACACACACACACACACACACACACACACACACACGAGCAGCGAAGGGCTTCATGCAGGGGACGTGTGGCGAGGGTCGTGACGGGGTGAGGGCCGCCCTGGGACGTGTCGATGTAGGGGACGTGTGTGTGTGTGTGTGTGTGTGTGTGTGTGTGTGTGCTATGCTGAGCGGGGGAGGTTCAGGCGGGGGGAGAGGCCGGCCAGAGACAACTTTCCCCCAAGGTCACCTAGCGGCCCGACCCAGCCTCCAGGTAGGCTTGGTGGCCCTTCACCGCCGTCGCCGCTGCCGCCGCCGCTGCCGACCCCAAATGCTGGAGTGAGAATATTTGGATCTGTCAAGGACTCCAACCCACTTCAGGTTCTCGGCGGGAGGCGGACCGCTAGAGGGATAGGACCGCATTTTTCCTGTGTGTGTGCGTGTGTGTGTGTGTGTGTGTGTGTGTGTGTGTGTGTGTTTGCCACTCACCATGGTCTGACTTGCGGATCACAGCCAGAACTCTTACGGAAAGAACTGTGAGATTCGATATCCTATAAAGTCTCAAGTGTGCAAAATATCCGTATATGAGGCCTTTACACCACGAATGGGTTTGGACATCTATAAAAATGCATCACCTACTTTGAAATGTTCCCTAGGGTGGCTTGAAGCGTATTACGGTATGTCGCTCTCTTCTTTCTACGTGCTCCTCCCCGCCAGACATCTCCTCCCTCTCCTTCTCCACGCAAATTCCACTTCCCCCACTTATGTAACAATGCATTACTTAGATTATAGTGTTCCTTGAGGTGGCCAGAGACGTGTTAAGGGATGTCGCTCTCTTCTTTCTACGTGCTCCTCCCCTCCAGACATCTCCCTCTCCTTCTCCACGCAAATTCCACTTCCCCCACTTATCTAACAATGCATTACTTAGATTATAGTGTTCCTTGAGGTGGCTAGAGACGCATTACGGGATGTCGTTCTCTTCTCCTTTCTCCCTTCCCCGCCTCGCCAGATAACAGACAGCTCTTCGGATCCTGCAAAGCGTTATCTCCACAAACCGCCGACTTGCATCACACCTTGCCGAGACTCCTGCGCTGTGTCCAAGGCTATCGCGGCTGTTATCACATACTAAGAGCAACAGCCACCACCAGGGATCCATCTACAGTACTCCATCAACACCTCCACCTCCACTATCCCTCGGGCTTCCTTCCATCCTCTGTTCTATCCTCCGCCATCATTACCATACCCAATGCATTACCGCCGTGTCCAGCCTCCTCCTCCTCATCGCCGTCTTCTTAACAATCTGCATCGACACCTGATACATGAACCTTCTCCTCTTTGTCTTCCTCTTTTACCTTATCCTCCTCCATAACCTTTTCTTCCTTTCTTCTTCTACTTCAGGTCTTTTCCTCTTCCTCCTCCTTTTTCTCCCACTCTTTGTTTTTCATATGAGGTTTATAAAATCGCATTGATCGTTATTCACTGCATGGGGAGTGAATTGAATGCTTCGCTACCTATGTTCGTCAAGTGCTCGGATTTGTTCTGTAAGTTATAAGAGTGACTGACGGAGAGACTGAATCAATACAGCATGCAGCCTAGTCACGAGCCAGTGTGTTTTCTGTTGCCTGTTTGTACGCCTCCTTCTCCTCCTTCTCCTCCTCCTCTTACTCTTCTTCTTCTTCTTCCTCATCTTTTTCTTTCTCCTCATCCTTCTACTCCTACTCCTTCTCCTCCTCCTCCTCCTCCTCCTCCTCCTCCTCCTCCTCCAACTGCGGGGGAACTTGATATATGTCTTCAAATACCTAAACAAGTTCAGTAAAGTCGACCACTCCAACCTTTTTGCGTTATAAACTAACCTGAAAACAAAATACAACGGTCAACCACTTTTAGCGAAGCGATGCAATACTGACATCGGCACGAATTATATTTCCCCAACAGAGTCATCCGCCACTGGAACAACTTGCCTGCAGAAGTAGTTAATGCGAACACGATCAAGTCCTATAAGAATCGCATTGATCGTCACTTTGCTGCGTCGGGGGTGAACTGAACGTAACCACGCGCACGTTCAAAAGTGCTTAAATCTTTCCCGCAGGCCACACAAGCGAGTGACGAATCGGTTAAATCACTAAAGCAGGCAGCCTCGTAATGAGCGATAAGGATTTCTGCTGTCTGCTCATCCCTGTTTCCATGTTTTCCACGTTTCCTCTTCCTCCTACTTCGCCAAACTACCACCACCACTGCCATCTTCCCTGTCCCCTTCATCTTGCTTCCCTCACACCTCGCCTCCCTCCCCCAACCCTTCACACCCTTAACCGAGCACGCGAGACTCCAGAGGTCGTTAGATAGTGTTAAAAGTGAAATTAACAGTAGTGGCATTGGCTAACCTGCTTCACCTTCCTCGCAGTGATGCCAACCAACCAGCACGCTCGCTAACACACCACCGCCACTCCAAGGGTCAAGTAAAACAATATGAACAACGATTTACGAACTTCTTAAAGCACGCATTGATCAACCTGTGGAAGTGATTTATACGTGAAGTCAAATAAATCACATGAAATTTTTATATATATGTTTTCAAGAGGTTTTGTTCAGAGTATTGGTGGGTTGACCTGCCTCTTTCTTTCTCCTTTGCCACCCCCTTTCTCTCTCTCTCTCTCTCTCTCTCTCTCTCTCTCTCTCTCTCTCTCTCTCTCTCTCTCTCTCTCTCTCTCTCTCTCTCTCTCTCTCTCTCCTTCCCTTCTCTTCTCTACTAAAAGTCCCTCCTACGGTCAATTTTCTCCACCTTTACCTGGCAGGATAATGCACCTTCTCTCTCTCTCTCTCTCTCTCTCTCTCTCTCTCTCTCTCTCTCTCTCTCTCTCTCTCTCTCTCTCTCTCTCTCTCTCTCTCTCTCTCTCTCTCTCTCTCTCTCTCTCTCTCTCTCTCTCTCTCTCTCTCCTACTACTACTACTACCACCAACAACAACAATAACAACACTAACAACAGTAAAATTGAATAAAGAAGTTACCAGCGGCACATAACCTCATTCTAGTCTGTGTTCCCACGTTCTATTCCCGGCAACGACCGACTAGCTTCCATCGTGCTGGTTATGACCCTAAATTTGACTATGACTTCGGATATGTGGGTCTTTAAAAGGTACAACATGAGACTCAGGAGGCGCCACTATAAAATTTTCGCCCGCTTCAGTATTCGCTGGGGCCGACCACAAGAGCCCTTTGAGAGATACCTGTAGGGACTTCTAAACCCATTGAGAGGGAGATGCTCATTGGCCCATTAAACATTCCCTGTACACAAGTCCACAAAATAATAAACAAATTCTTTCCTCTAACCTTTACGTTCTTAAAAATGATTGACCCCATGCCTCCCTACCTCCCTATCTCCCTCACCTTTCCCTACCTCCCTTCCCTTCCCCTACCTCCCACCCTATCTCCTTCCCCTTTCTCTACCTCCTTCCCTGCGTCTCTTCCCCTTTTTCCTACCTCTCTCTATGTAAGCACCGACCTTACCTACCTACCTACCTACCTTCTCAACATATACCTCTACCTCCCTTCCTCCTTCCCCCTCCCCCCCATAAAACCTGATCCCTGCAGCAGGTTCAGACGCAGCGCAAACTTTCATTTTCAGGTTCCAAGGGTGCTCAGGACCTCGCCGGCGGGCTCTTCGCTGCCTGACGGTGCTGAACGGAGGAGGAACGTTGCTGTTTATGGCGGGGAGTGAGGGAGCCGCGGGGCGCTTCGATTGGGGCAGAGGAGCACTAAGGCCAGGCAAAGATGGCGGTGAGGCGGGATGAGGAGGTGGAGGAGTGGGAGGTGGAGGAGAAAGAGAAGGGGGAGTGGGGAGACGAGGAGTGAGAGAAGGAGGAGGAGGAGGAGGAGGAGGAGGAGGAGGAAGACGACGACAACAACGAGGACGAAGACGAAGACGAGGAGAAAAAAATGGAAAAGGAGGAGACGGGTAAAAACTGATAAGAAGAAAAGAGTAAAGAGGAAGGGAAGAAAAGGAGAAGCAAGTGGAAAAAAAGAGGAACGAGAGGAAGGTGGAGACGATTTTTTCTTTTTTTTTACAGTAGAGGAAACAGTTCAAGGGAAAAAAAAAAAGGAAACAATAATGAAAAAAGAAAAAGCCCGCTACTCACTGCTCCTACGAAAGAGTCAAGAGGAGTGGCCGAAAGATAGGTCAATTTCGGGAGGAGAGGTTTAAAAGGAAAAGGAAAGAGGGGAGTAAAGAGAAGGGAGAGGAAGCAAGAGAGGTAGAGATAGAGTAGAGGTAGAGGTTACTTGTTTGTGTAGACAGATGTCACTAACTTTCTTTAAATCACTTTAGAATAGAAGTAAAGAAATTTTGTGTACACGTTACAATGAAATTGACTAACCAACAAATCAAATACGAATGATGATGCGTCTGACACTGATGTCCTCTTAAGGAAAAATAAATGTTCGCTCCCACGCATCATAAATTTTCAAGCAAGGAGAGGCGACTTCGTAAATTTGACAGCGGCTAATGGGCACGACGCTAAACACTGACCTCAAGTGAACGTATAGCAGAGAAAAAAAAGATAAACGCTCATTGTTGCCAAGGTTGAGCTGTACCAAGTCTTCTTAATGAGCTTTGAACACTATACTGACAAAATTTACTCTCTCTCTCTCTCTCTCTCTCTCTCTCTCTCTCTCTCTCTCTCTCTCTCTCTCTCTCTCTCTCTCTCTCTCTCTCTCTCTCTCTCTCTCTCTCTCTCTCTCTCTCTCTCTCTCTCTCTCTCTCTCTCTCTCTCTCTTCTTCTTCTTCTTCTTCTTTTTCTTCTTCTTCTTCCTTTTCATTTTCTTTTTCTTCTTCTTCTTCTTCTTCTTCTTCTTCCTTTTCATTTTCTTTTTCTTCTTCTTCTTGTTCTTCTTCTCTTCTCTTCTCTCTCTCTCTCTCTCTCTCTCTCTCTCTCTCTCTCTCTCTCTCTCTCTCTCTCTCTCTCTCTCTCTCTCTCTCTCTCTCTCTCTCTCTCTCTCTCTCTCTCTCTCTCTCTCTCTCTCTCAATTTTCATCTTCATACACGGTCAACACGGTCATCCCTTCTTTAATCAACGTAACTTGGGAACGCCGGGTCCACCACCAAGGGCCAACAACCTAGCAGAGACGAAGCAACACGATTAACTGGAGACGAATGGACAGTGATCCCCCTCGACGCTGGGCAACGCCGACACTCGCAGCACAAGGACCTCTCAGCAAGCAGGAGGAGACGCAGAGGGATCCCAGAGTTACCACATGCGAGTCCACATTAACGCCAGATTTTTTAAAAGTTGTATCTCTCTATTAACAGTTATGTAGCTATAGTGTGGATTTTTATTTCCATTTTTAGAGAGAGAGAGAGAGAAGAAGAAGAAGAAGAAGAAGACGAAGAAGAAGTTGGATTTTCACAGAATTAAGTCTGCGTATTACAAACTCAGTCCTGAAAAGGGATAGAAAAATAACAAACCCACTAATCACGCCTTAAAAAACGGGTCAAAAAGAAGATAAATCAGCCAAATTAGTGTTAAAAAAGACTAATACAACGTTTAAAAAATCAGGCATTAGACCCCCTGTTCACTGACCCAAACACCCACTACTCCGCATCACGACAACCACCGCCAAGACGTCTTTTAACTCTTTCCTCACCTCAACCTGTCACGTCCTGCAAGATGCCTCGTACGTCCACTTCATTCACTCATCATCATCGTTATCTTCATCAGCTACCAACGTCCCTCTGCTGTCGCACCCTCCTTCATACCTCATCTGTCACCCTTCGCCGTCCCGTCCCCCGCCAGTCCTTCTCCTGACGTCGCGTTCCTTGTCTCTCATCTTTCGTCACACTTATCCACACCCCTCGATAGTTCTCTTATTCATTCATCCTTCATTTTCATTCTCATTCATCAACGGTCTTCCTCCTGCCGCCGACTTTCTCATTCCTCATCTTTCATCACCGCACCCTCCCCGACTCCCTACCGACGGCAATCTCATTCTTCAAAAGTCTTCATTCCCTTTCGCCCCGCTGAGCGTCTCCCTTCCCTTCTGTCAGCACCGTTTATCATCACCGCCTTCCACCCTTCCGCCCCTTCCCTCCCCTGCCACCAACACCTAACAGCTGCATGCCCCTCCCTCTCAACACCAAGAACCGTCTCCCACAGCCTGAAGCACTGGCTCTTGGGGTGCTCACGGGAGAGATAACAGAAAGAAGCTAATCTATCACTGTTTCTCCTTTCCTTCCGCCTCTGCCACCTCCTCTCACGCCAAGGGCTCTCTCGGCTCAGTCCAAGGCTCGAAGCTAGCGGCTGGCCAGTATGCGGAGCGGTTCATTAACACATCAAAGCTATACTAACTCTCTTCTTCTTCTTCTTTTTTCTTCTCTTCTCTTCTCTTCTCTTCTCTTCTCTTTATCAACAGTTGTGTAGCTAGTTTGAGTTCCTTCTGTCTTCATCCTCGTCAGCTGCCGCCTTCAGAGCCCGAGGCATCTCATAACAGCATACACAATCCACTGCAGGCGCGTCCTCCGTCCCTCTATGTACCTCCCCCCCCCCTCCCCCCCCCCGAGCTCCTTATTAACCCCTGCGGCCCACAACAAACAGAGGACCCCCAGCAGCACACACACGCCCACCCCATGCCAGAGGTGGACGCCCCCCAACAACCCACCTCTCAGCCACACTCCGGCACGTGATGAAACCAACACCTTCTTCACGCCCTTTCTCTTCGGTTACTTTCCCATCTTTAGTTCTCTTTTTCCTCCTTCTCCATATTTTCTTCCCCCTTTTCCTCATTTCACATCCTTTCCAGGCCTCCTTATATTAGCGGCTGGGGTCCTACATATTATGGCTATTTATTTCATTCTGCTTTTACGATATATACCGTCCCATAAAACACACACACACACACATATGGGGAGGAGGTGACTGAGTGGTTAGCGTGCCGGTCCCGCGTTCGCCGCGTTCTGGATGATGCGGGTTCGAATCTTCCGGTAACACCTAGGATTTTTCAGTCACCGCCGTGGCCTAAGACTACCCACATGATATCCTGAAGACCACCCATCAAACCGTACTCTAGAGGAACTGTCAAATGGAAGTCAAGGATGAGCTCCTGAGGGCAGCATAAGCCAAGAATAGATGGCGCCACTATAAACACTTGTCTGCGCCAAGACGGGCTTGGGCCGACCACCAGGCCCAACCAATAAAGCCTACCGGCGCTATAGGCCAGGATGTAAAACACACACACACACACACACACACACACACATCGCTACCCAAACGCGCCAAACACGCAACCAGAATAACTTGACCTTCCTGACGCAGCAGGAAACAAAAGATACCGTAAATATAATCTTTTTTTTTTTTTTTTGGCAACGACGAACTGCGAATACCAGTAAGGACAATATCACTCCCTTCCTCCCTCCCTCCCTCCCTCCCTTCCTCCGTCCCTCCCTCACCCCAACAGATCAAGGGGACAACAACACTAGCGGGACTCTTTCCTCCCTCAATAAAGTCCCTTAACTAGACGGGACGCGGGGACGGGCGGGACAAGATAATGCAGGAGGGACGTGTAGGGGCGATAAGGGAGCGCTTGGGGTGGCGGGGCAGGTGCTGGGGGCGGCGGGGGAGCCAGGGGAGGGGCATGTTTGGTTAGGGGCGCGGTGTCACTGGCCTTAAGGTTACGGGATAACTCGTTGTGGTGGGGCGAGGAGCATTCTTAGCGGGGGGCGGGAAGGGGGGGGGGAAGGGCTGGAAGGAGGGCGGGGGGAGGCGAGGAGACAAGCAGGAGATCGGTGGACTGCAATTAAGGGGACGAGCTGGAGGTATTTGACCGCCATGTGTTAAGTTAAGATTTTGGTGAGAGGTGATCTGTCTCCACCGCCACCACCACCTCTCCCTCCCACCCCAATCATCTATCACCACCACCACCACCATCACTACCACCCTCTTCCACCCTAGTCATCTACCACCACCACCACCACCACCACCACCACCATCACTACCACCCTCTTCCACCCTAGTCATCTACCACCACCACCACCACCACCACCATCACTACCACCCTCTTCCACCCCAATCATCCACCACCACCACCACCACGACCACCACCACCAACACTACCACTCTCTTCCACCCCAATCATCTACCACCACGACCACCACCACCACCACCACCCTCTTCCACCCCAGTCATCTACCACCAGTCCACCACTACTCCCCACCTGCAGATGACTCCACTCCCCTCCAGTGCCCACATTTCCCTCTCAACCTCTATTATAGTAACCTTCGTCAGCAGCCCGCCATGCATCGTCTATCACGGAACACTCCTGCCTAACCGAACGTCTTCACTTTTTTTTCTTCTTATCAGACGTACGCGCGCGGGTGAGGGGCATACATAAATCAATCAAGAAATCAAATAAATAAACAAATAAAGATAAAAACATCCCTACATTACCTTATTATTCCTTTCAGACGTACAAGCGAAGGGGACGAACATAAATAAACAAATAAATAAACGAAATAAATACAAAACAGAGCAAAATAATCAAATAAATAGATAAATAAAACATACCTATAACAAAAAGTCTGCCGGTTTTGAAGAATCATAAGTTGATAAGTCGTCTGAATACAAAGAATGCAAAACCTGTATCCTCGGCGCCTCCCTCAGGAAAAAAAAAAGAACATGTGAAGGAGGATTACCGCGACAAATGTGACAGAGCGCTTCCCACGCTGAGGGCGGCGCAAGGATCACGCCCTCGGGTAGCAGACTCGCGATTGAAGGGACGTAAGGGGGTATTGTTGAACGCTTCCTCCTCCACATTAACAATTTCCAAGGGCCAAAAAAGGAAATCATTCAGGTTCTTTTGATTTGTTTTTAGGTTCATGGTACAGAAGAAGGGTCAAACTACCACCAGGGTCATAAAACTACCCATGGAAAGGCCCCAAACTCCTAGGAAAGCCTTGTCAAATAGGTGAACATAGGCGACGAAATGTTTAAAAATACGGCCCGTACCTCGCTCACCGTTGATCGATACAGGTGCGCTGCTTAACGTGGCACTAACACCAAGACCAAGGAACAGGAGCTGAGAACTTGCCCGCCTCGCCTCTCTCACGCTGGCCCGAACTCGTATCCTCAAACATCCGCGCTACGGCAATTTTCTAAAGCCACATTTAAGATTAGTCGGGTTATCAAGAATTTTTTTATTTTTTTTTATTATCCCGTTCATGGCGCAGAAACCTTGTCAGTCTACCAAAAGGGCCATAAAACTACCCCCCCCCCCCTCCCATGGTAAGCCCCACAACTACTGGTCTTTTCCTCGCTACGACAATTTTCTAAGGCCATGCACAGATAAGATTAGTCGGGTTTTCATGATTTTTTTTTTTTATCCCGTTCATGGCGCAGAAACCTTGTCAGTCTACCATAAGGGCCATGACACCCCCCCCCCCCACATACTTTTGCTCGTCCCTCACGCACAGATTTACTTACCTTCTCCGTTCCTGATCGTCGTCGTGTTGGCGGGGGGCGGCGGGGCGGATGTTCACCTCACACTAAGTCCGCATTTATCAGGGCGGGGCGGGCAGGCTGCAAGGGGAGACACAACTAGCGGTCAGGTGATTTTTTTTTTTTTTTCACGTGTATGCCTATAGCGCCGGTAGGCTTTTCTTGAGGGGCCTAGATGGTAGTCCGCCCCCAGCCCGTCATGGCGCAGGCAAGTGTTTATAGTGGCGCCATCTTCTCTTGGCATTATTGGAAGAACATCATATTTATTAAACAACATGAATAGAAAAATAACAATGCACACCACAGTAATTTAGCAAATGGAGACAGAACGAGCCCCTCAAGTGATTGAATAAAAGAGCTTCAGATTTATTAAACAACAAAATGTAAAAAAAAATAATACAAGCGACATACGGCAAGCGAGGCCTACCATACAGCCAGGTGAGGTGACTGAAGGGTAGAACTTCACATTTAATAATAACATACTAGGACTAGGTGAACAAAATTATAACACAAACGATATTAAACAAGAAATACCTGCAAACATACGAATAATAGTAATAATAACAAAAATGATAATAATAATAATAATAATAATAATAATAATAATAATAATAATAATAATAATAATAATAATAATAATAATAATAATAATAATAATAATAATAATAATAATAATAATAATAATAATAAACCAAAGACACATGATAGGTTTAGAAAGACACGAAAACACCAATAAACTCCTTCCCTAAAACGCTTCCCATGACGTAATCTTTCATCATCAGAGAACTATTGACACCTTGGTCCTCAATCTGATATTACTTTCTTTCCGACAACTCCCGTTTTCTTCGTAGGAGTATAAACCATGTTACGAGTGTGTTCCATGTTTTATCATTCTTTTTTTTTTTTTGGGGGGGGGGGCATTGCGAGCGACGGAGATGAGCACCGAGGCCACGCGCAACTATATCGTATGCCCCCAACTTTACCTATACCTTTTATTCCTTAGGGGAGTCACTATGCATGTAAGGGAAACAAAGAGGGGGAGTGGGTGGATCAGTGGAGTATGGGTGGAGGTGGGGAGCGGTGGAAGGGTATATGGGTGAAGAGGTGGAGGGGTGAAAGTGGAGAGCAGGGTAATGGTATAGTGATGGAGAGGTTGAGGTGGAGAAGAGGGGTTGAGGGGTGGAAGTGGAGGTGGAGGGATAAAGTTAGAAGGGCGCATGTGGAGGGGCGGAGAGGTAACGGGATGGAGGTGGAGGTGGAGGAGTGGAGGAGACGAGTTAAAAGGATGGAGGGGTTGAAAGGTGGAACTGGAGGGACGGAGGTGGAGAACGAAGGGAAGAGTAGAAGAGTGGAAGAGCAGAGTTGAAGGTGGAAGGGGGGGATTGATATAGGGGTGGGGGGGGGTTGGGAGTGGATGAAGAGATTAACACACACACACACACACACACACACACACACACACACGCGCGCGCAGGTGACAGGTGTGGTAGCGGGCTCCCTCCTCCCCACCGCCGCGGCCACTGGTTGGGAAGGCGTTCAGTCACCCCGCCGCGGCCGCCGTTAGTGCGTTTAGTAAAGCAGCTTAGTGGGCGGCGCGTGCGGGGGGGAGAGGACCCTGACGCCGAGGTGCAAAAAGAAGCTTCATATATTGGTTTAACAATGACGACAACAATAACAATAACGAGTAAACTTAAAACAATAATGATAAAAAAGGTTCAGACACAATAACAATAATAATAACGATGATAATAATAGAGTAAAATAAAAACAATAATGATAAAAAAGGTTCAGACACAATAACAATAATAATAACGATGATAATAACAGAGTAAAATAAAAACAATAATGATAAAAAATGTTCAGACACAATAACAATAATAATAACGATGATAATAATAGAGTAAAACAAAAACAATAATGATAAAAAAATGTTCAGACACTGGTTTAACAATAACAATAACAGGAACAAGAATAACAACAAGAAAACAACAACACTAATGATAACAATAGTAATGATGACAGTAATGGTAATAACATCAATGATAATAATGGATCACTAACATCATTATAATTAAATATATACATGCACAAGGACACTAAGTTAATCGATTAGTTTATTCATATACACGAAGTAGACTGTTGTTTTTGATGGCGTTGTTGTATTTGCTGCTTTGGTGATCCTTATACCCTCCTTGCTATCATCATCATCATCATCATCATCATCATCATCATTATCATCATCATCATCATCATCATCATCATCATCATTATCATTATCATCATCATCATCATCATCATCATCATCATTCATCATCATCGTCAATACAACTCTTACAGCATTACCCTTGCATCACACTACCCCCTCCCTCCCCTCCTCCCCACAGAGCCACAGATAAAGATGCCTCTGGTTGTCCCTCCTCTCATCTCCTCCAGCTGCACGTCAGCGAGGAAAAAGCTAAAGTTGGGGTGGGACATAGGTTAAGCTGCGCGTGGCCTCAGTGCCCATCTCCGTCGCCAGATACACGATGATAAACCCAAGGAAGCGTGTTTACTGTAAGGAAAACCAAACACACACACACACAAAAAAAATAATGATAATAATAAAATAAAATAAATAAATAAATAAATAAAAATAAATAAAATAAATCATAGTCTTGGTTGGTCCGCCGCTGATCGTCCATTCTCAGCGGTCAGCCTCTCACAGCATTCCCGACTGTCTCTCTCTCTCTCTCTCTCTCCCCCCCCCCCCCTTTGTTCGCCGTCTCCTCTCGGATATCTGCGTGGATTTACCGGGATGCCAAAAAGTTAATATGTAAATTCTGTCCTGCCACGAGCTTATCTCTTGAGTGCGCCTTTCCTTTGCCAGCCATCTTCCTCCCGTCCTGTCAGTGGGTGTCAGTGAGGGATATAACTCACAGGCCTTTTTAACTTGGTATTCCTTGCCATCTTATTTATGATTATGATCCGAGGTTTTACATAAGTTTTTACATCATTTGCATCTGAGTACCTTCTGCATATGTATGTTTGATTTTTATACTGATGATTTATTTTTTTCTTTGTCACATTTACTAGAATTTCCATGTGCCATATTTTTCCATGTTTTAGTCTCGTCTCACGCATAATCCTGCCTTTTCTTATGGCGAACTTTCACTTTCATGTTTTCTTCATTTTCCTGTTCGCACACCTGCGTTCCCTCGTCACCTGCCTCGCCGGCGTCCCTGGGCCTCGGGCGGCGATCAGCATCTCGCTGACGATGAGGCTGTCAAGGGTCACGTACGAGGATGAACTTTCACCGTGGACGGCGCAGTGGCAGCGGAACATGATTATAAAGCTTTTTTTTTAACTCTACCTGAGCCTCTGAAGTCCATTAGCCCAGCAATATATTACTTGGCTTTACATATTTGAGTCTTCTAGAGATTACCATAAGTTAACTTGACAGTCTTGTGACCCGTGAGCCTGGACGCAGCACCGACGGCCTGCATCCCACACACGGCAGTCGCGTCTAGGAAAATTATGTGAATGCTTGACCGTCGCGACACAGGGATGGAAGACCTGCTCATTGCCCTCCATGACTCCTCCCAACCTCCCCCCCTCTTCCAGCCTCCTCTCCTAAAAGGATAAGAGACATTCCTTGAGGCTTGTACAGGCGGGGAGGAGGCACGCCAAGCAGACGGAAGGCTTGGGGGTGAATGCTGTTTCTAAGGAAGAGTGACAAGGTGGGGAGGAGAGCAGGGCAGAGCAGGGCAGGGCAGGGCGATGACCACTGCAGGGAGAAACGACCCCGACCACCGCCCCCCATCCACCACCCTCATCACTCTTACGTTCCTCTTCCTCCTCCTTCTTCTCATCCGTCAGATTCACCATACCTCTCTTCTCCTCTTCTTGTCCTCCTTCCTAAGATTCCCATGCGGTCCCTCACCTTTACCTGTCTTCCTCTTCTCCTCTATCCTCTACCTCCACTGGGTGCCGAGGGGCTTTTTGTAGTCTCCTTGCATTCTTGAATATTCCTATTTCTAAGAGTAAATATAAAGGCTTCTCGATGCAATGGTCCCTGTGACAATTTTCTGACGAGCCTCCATGGCCCAACGCCACAACAACCATCACCGCCATCAACACCATCGCTGCCATCACCACCATCACCACCTCCCCCGCCATCACCGCCACCACCCTCCACCGCCACAAAACTTTCAGAGGGTCATAAAAGACACACTTCAGATAACACGACCAGAGGCTGTATAGATAAGTCCACGTCCAAATGATCCAGACGAGCACAAAAAATCTGGCAAGCCTTTGACGTGTCGGGGCGAAGTGCAGCGCTCCCTCGCCGCTCGGCTGAGTCTGGCTGAGGTAATAAAAATGGCTGAAATTCGTGAGGCTTTACAAAAGACAGAATGCCATTTGCAATCTTCCCCTCCAGCTTCTCCTTAAGAAAGGCGAAGACATCAAATTTGTAAAAGAATTCCATTAAAATCCAGATCGGCAGAGTCGTAAAGAGGCCGAGGCGAAGGTGATGAATCCCTTCCTTGCTGACCTGACCGTCCTGGGGGCGAGGGCGCGCCTGGCAACAAGGGGCACCACAGTTACCTGGCGCCGTGACGCAGCAGTTAATTCACGAACTGTCTATCAGCCAGCATCCCCAACGACCACTGATTATTAGTCTGTTTGTGCACACCGCGTGACTGCAGCGACACTGTTTACAAGATGTTCGGCATTAAAGAAGCGAAGTGGGACCACGTCGATGTTGTTTTCGGAGATGGTGGCTTTGCGTGACCCGGGCCACCTTGAGAAGCAGCGCCACGGTCAGCTTGTTAACACATCCACGACGCCACGGTGCTGCAGCAGCAGCAGTGTAGTCCCGAGGTGCCCAGGCGGCCTTGTTGGTGCACTGTACACGCTAATAGGAAACACTCCAGGTCTCACGAATCACGACTCCTCCATGCTTCCCTCATTTTTATATCATATCCACAAAATAAAAGTGTTTTTCATTCCTCTCCTGTCCAAGCAAAACTTTGAAGTTCAGTCATCTGGCGGAGGTGTGTCTGGCCGGAGCTCGGTGAGGCTGACGTCCTCGGGGAAGCTTCCGCCAGCACAGCCTCGAGCCAGCCTTACCAGACAGCTTCAAAGCCTTGTGAAACATATACTAGACGAGCTTTGGAAATGGAAAGAAACAGCGAACAAGTCAGAAAAATAGACACGAGAAATCCCACAAAGGGGAGGCTCAGCAAGGGCTTCCATCCCGACCCTCAACTAACCTCAGCAGAACTGAATCTGGTCACTGAACAAATAATGTAGCTTCTCAGGCTTTTTTTTTTTTTTTTTTCCCTTGATCTGCTGTCTCGGCATGCACGGCCGCGGGAGGCACGTAATTGCTTTTTTTTTTTTACCTCACCTTGGCCTGACCTTACAAGCTGCATATATCAGGACATGGCCATTAGCTTACTTGTCATGTTACGCTCAATATTCCACTGAGCGATACAAATTTATACAAGAGTTATAAGTTTAAAATCGTGAAGTGATCGTTAAAGTATTTCTTCCTTCATAAGCACGGTACTTTTACATAAATATGCATTCACTCTCTGCACATTATACACAGTAAGTTGATGTAATGAATGTTCACTAGGCAGGCAGTTTGACGTTTGGATTGGTAACATTAAGCTAGACGATTTATATATGTCTGAAACACTGCCTATTACCATATAACTCATCCCTTCCGCCTCGTTCTACTCGCCTCTTTCCACCGATTTTGCTCCAACACATGAATCTTTACCATCCAGTCTCCCTGTTCCTATTTCATATTCCTGCTACTCCTCATCAGACGCCTCCTCCTTCCTCTTTATCACCCCCGCTCCTCCTTCCACACACTTTCCCTTACATCCCTCCTACTCTTCATCCCACACCTCTCCTTTACACCCCTCCACCTCTTTTCCTCACACCACCTCCATCCTCTACATACCTTCTGCTCCTCACATACCTCCTCCTTCCTGCTAATGCCTTCCTCTCCTCCTCCCGCACATCCTTCTTCCTTCATATCCATTCTGCTCCTCACATACCTTTTCCATCCTGCTAATCTCTCGTCCTTCCTTCACATCCCTTCTGCTCCTCAACACACCTCCTCCTTCCTGATAATGCCTCCCCCTCCTCCTCCCGCACACCCTCCTTCCCTCCTGCCCTTCACCCAACACCTCCTCCTTCCTTCGGCAGGTTCTTGTGTGTGACTCCCGCCTCTCATCGGGTCAAGGGGAGGCGAAGGGCTAACCACATCCCCATTTTCTTCGGGAGAGTAAACAACCACTGATCGTTTTCCTTCTTCTAGCTTATACTTCCTCTTCCTTTATCACGATTTTTGTTGTTGTTGTCTTCTACGTTAAGCAGCTAATGAAGGGATGAGAGGGAAGCGGAGAATAAAGTTCGTGAGATAAAAAAAAATATATTATGGAGGCTGTGGATTTTCCTTTCTTTCTTTCTTGGGGCATCGATTGGAATGACGAGTGGGAGGCAGGAAGGAAAAGTTGGCGAGGTTAACAATGTAATGATGGAGAGCCGCCCGTGGGTAAAAAGAGGGCGGGGATGGGAGACCGAGAGGGAGAGACCGGCGACCGCACAAAGGTGACAGAAATAGCAGTGACTTCGGTATGACTTCTTGTTAGGGCGACTAGAGTATTCTGAACCTCTGCTAACATGCTGAAAGTCACATACAAGCTTTCGGTGATCCAATGCTTCTGAAGAGTACTCCAAGGGTACAACAACTCACCTCTCTCAGTTACTGGGTTCTGTCCCTCTGCCTCTCATCACAAGTATTCTGGACATCAAGTGTACAACATGTTGAGTCACGTAACGGCTTTCAGTAACACAGTACTTCTGCCTCTACGCTATTTTTGCGGGAGAAGTGCTTAGCGGGCTTTTTGGTAGTTGTTTATATTTTCTGGTTTTCTTTTCTTTTTGTTTTAGCCCTTGAGTTGCTTCCTTTGCTATAAATAAAGGAAAGGCACTCAAAGAATTATAAAAAAACATAACATCTTTGGATTGGCCACCTCTTTTGATTCTTTTTTAGGAGCAGCGAGTAGCGGGCTTTTTTTTATTATTGTTTCCTTTTTTTGTGTCCTTGAGCTGTCTCCTTTGTTGTAAAAAAGCACACATCTTTATTTGCTATCGGCTCCTGTCTTTCTGCCCCTCACTACATGCAGAGGCCCATCCACAAAGCTCCCAGTAACCCAACAATGATCGATCGAGTGTAGGAGAACAAAAAAATGCTCCATAATAGATCAGGATTAGAAAATGTCGAGAGCTTGGTGTGACTGCAATACGGTCAGGGTTGTGGGTCGAGTGCTGGACGGCCTGGAGACACGCTCGCCCGGTTAGCCACAAATAGAAGCGGCAGCGAGTTGGAACGAGTGGTAGACATTGAGGTCACGCCACTGGAAGGTCTTAAAGGGAACACGAAGCACAGGTGTTTTTTTACAGTAACGGAAGCAGCTCAAGGGTAAAAATAAATATAAACAAATAAGAAAGAGTGGCCAAAGGAGAGGTTGGTTTTGTTCTTCACTGTATTTTGACGCACATACACACAAAAAAAGACACACACACACACACACACACACACACACATAAAAAATTTCCTTTGTATGTATGACAGTGTGAACGAATGTTTGTATCGCATGAATGGCTGTATGAATGTAGGGACACACACACACACACACACACACACACACACACACACACACACACACACACACACACACACACACACACTCACCTCATCTTTAAGCCTGGCGGATCCTAAGGCAACACAGTATTCAAGGATTCGGATGTTGTTCATGAATGTTAAAGAGAACTCAATCGCACACTATTGATGCTGATTCTTCCGCCTATACACACACACACACACACACACACACACACACACACACACACACACACACAGATTCATCACGGATATTGTTGTGTTTCTGGGAAGAGAGATCGAGATCGTGAGAAGAGAAAAGAGATAGTGACCAACAGGTGTTTGAGATGACGGTTAATTGAACAGATGCGTATACTTATCTTTGTTGTCGCTCTCACCCATTCTTAGCATCGTCCAAGGGAACCACTCCAGTGTTCGCGTGTAAGTCATCATCAATAGTTTGTCAGAAGCGTTTGGTTGATTTCAAAGATGTGGATTTTTGAACACTGTAAAACTCTGAATTATATGCTCAGTTTTTTTATTTTATTTTTTTTTTTTTTTTTTTTTTATCCCGCCTATAGCGCCAGTAGGCTTTCTTCAGGGGCCAGATGGTCAGCCCAAGCCCGTCATGGCGCAGGCAATTTTTTTTTATAGTGGCGCCAGTTATGCTAGTGTTCTTTTTGTGGTGTTTTTAAGACTCCGAGGCTGTTCTTGGAGTGAAATAAAGATGAAGCAGAGAGTCTGACCGCACCTACACTCCCTCCCTCCCCAGTACCGTTGCCAGATTATCGTACTCAGAGCCGCATATTTACTGGTTTCTGGCCCATAACTGTTGCCAAGAAGCCCCAATAATTAACCATTTAAACGATAACCATATATGAAGGCAGTTATTTGGGTGATGGAAGCAGTTTTGGGGTCGGAAATCGGCAAACATAAGAGGCAGGGTACGACAATCTGGCAACGTTCCTCCCCAGTATCGAAAGAGAACCAACACCCCGTAAGCTCAAGGGAATTTGTAACGGAGCTGAACACCGGGACCACGCGCAGCAATAGCGTATGCCCCCAACTTCACCTTTACTTTCTTTATGACGATCTGTCTTTTTATTAACCTATTCGTCTACCTTTATCTCTCATCGCCTATCTAGTTACTTATCTGTCTTCATTCAGGAGGGAAGGGGGATGATTGGTCCCCCGATGTACCTGAGGCCAAACAGTGACTTCCGGGGCGGTTTAAACTTTATAGGCTTGAAGTGTCTATAATACGCCTAAGGAACAGACAAGGATTCCAATAATGACACCAACTCGATGTCTAAAGAATAACAATCACCAGCGATGTTTCTTCTCGTTCTCGGTGCCCAATAACTGACAGGTCCTGAACTCAGTGGGCTAAAAAAGAAGACTGGAATTTTGTCTCATCCATAACACTAATATCTGCTGAAGACTTAAATGATAGATAGTAAACATGGAAATAATAACAACATGCTTTCGATACGCCTGCTGTCCTCTGTGACGGATCAGTAATTTGGGGGCTTTTACTTATTACTCTGTTTTTTTGCTATTATACTGTCTCCGATGTAAAAAAAATATGGTGTATAATCCACGAAAGAAATCCCAGCAACAACGCAAATAACAAAGCATCACAAATTCACAATACAGAAAAATAACAGGTTTTGAACGCCGCGCTCGCTGGAGAAGACTGGAATTTTGACCCATTCATAACACTTGTAGCTGTTGAAGTCTAAAAAAAAAATAATAGAGATAGAAATAGTAACAACATGCTTTTGATACGCCTTCTGTCCTCTGTGACGGATCAGTAATTTGGGAGTTTTTATTTATTACTCTAGTTTGTGCTACTGAACTGTCTACGATGTCAAAAAAATACATATACTGTCCGATCCACGAGAGAATCCCAGTGACAACCCAAATAACAAGGCATCACAGTACATAAAAATAACAGGCCTTGAACTCAGTGGGATGGAGGAGAAGGCTGAAATTTTGTCCCGTCAGTAACACCAGTAGCCGCTGAAGACTTAAGATAACAGACGATAAAGGTGGAGATAATAACGATAATAATACCATACTTTCGATACGCCTTCTGTCCTCTGTGACGGATAGGTTATTTTCCGACTTGTATTTATATATCTAGTTTTTAACATTGATCTTTCTCATATGTACAACAATATATAGTGTCGTATTATAAGACATTTCGCTGCCCAAGAACACATATTTGACAAGGCTTTCGTAGGAGTTGTGGGCATTTCCAGATGTGGTTTTATGACCCTGGTGGTAGTGTGACCCTTCTTCTGTACCGCAAACCTCAGGAAACACCCATTAGAACCCGACTGATCCCTTCTTCGACCTTTAGAGTAGCTGATGTGAAAAGCGAAAGTGTCTTGAAATACGGACCTTTAATAGTGTCTGATCCACGAGAGAAACCCCAATACCAAGTCTAATAACAACTCATCAAAATACATAAGAATAATAAATGATAACAAAGAAATAGATAATAAAAATAAATCAATACTGGATAAAGAAAAAAAAAAGGAATGACGATGAGGTTTAGCAGGCAATATACGGAACCCGAAGCAAGATGAAACTAAAGATGAGGTGCAGCTAATCCTTGTCAACGCACAGGCAGGGACAAGAGACAGCCGCATGGAGGGAGGTAACATACAGCTTCTCGATAACACGCAGACAGACAGAAACAAGACGCCATTAAAGACAAGATGCAGTTTCTAGACAACACACGCACAGAGCAGCAGAAACAAAAGACAGCTGCAAGGAGGTAACGTACAGCCTTATGATAACACACATTCTCTTCTGCCTTCCCGTGTTCCTCTTCTAAGCAAGCCTACGGAAGAAGCAAGAGACAGCTGGAGATGAGGTGCAGCTTTTAATAACACACTCAGAGGCAGACACACAAGGCAGCTGCATGTTTGGAGATAAAGTGCGTCTTCTTGATAACATGCATCTCATTTTGCCTTCCCCTGTTCTTCCTCTTCTCCCCCTCCCATCCACACATATTTCTCTGCCTTCCTGCGTTCCTCCTCCCCACCCCCTCCCCTCCCCACCACTCCAGCCCCCCAACGAGGCACCAAAGACCGGCAGACAGTCCAGGCCACCGACACGCCGACCCTTGGAACTTTCCTGGGCGTCCTGAAAGTCCTCCGGCGGGTCACTGAAGGACAGCAGGAGAGGGTAAAGACCAAGGACCGGGGAAGGTGAAGGGAAACATGGAAACATGGACGAGCAGGCAGCAGAAAGCCTGTTGGTTCATTACAACGCTTCCTGCTTTCAGTAATTTAATCAATCCGTCAGGCACAGGAGTGGCTTGCGAGAAGGATTAAAGCACTTGTGCACCTACTCCTGGATACATTCAGTTCACTCCCGATGCAGCAAAGTGTCGATCAATGCGTTTCTTGAAGGAGTTGATTGTCTCTGCGCTAACCACTTCTGCAGGAGGACTGTTCCAGTGGCGAACAACTTTATTCGAGAAATAACTCCTGCCGATGTCGGTATTGCATCGCTTTGCTTGAATTGTTTTTCCGTTGTTTCTTGTTCTCAGGTTAGTTTGTAGCGTGAAGAGTTTGGAGTGATCAACATTGCTGAGCCTGTTCAGGTACTTAAAGACTTGTATCATGTCTCCCCGCAGTCGTCTCTTTTCCAACGTGAAGTCGAGTCGCTCTTTGTAAGGTTTCGTCCTCAGTGATGGTATCATCATCGTGGCGCGTCGCTGTACTCTCTCAAGTAATTCAATGTCTTTCCTGCAATTTGGAGACCAAAATTACATGGCGTATTCCAGGTGGGGCCTTACCAGCGAATTATACAAGGATAACATAACTCCCGGCGTCTTGTATTCGATGCTCCTCGCTATGAACTCACATAGTAATGGCTCTCTTGCAGGCAGACTTGCAGTGTTTTGCTTGTTTCAAGTCACTGCTGATAGTGACCCCGAAGTCTCTTTCCTCTTGCACAACCTGTAATGGCTCTCACTAATATAGTATGTGTGGTTGCTATTTCTGGATCCGATATGCATTACTTTACATTTGGTGAGGATGTGCAAATGAGAAACAGACAGACTGACAGAAGACAGACAGACAGATAGAGCGAGGGACAGACAGACAGTGAGAGAGAGACACAGACAGACAGAAAGGCAGTTAGACAGAGAAACACTGAGAGAAACAGACAAACAGAGACAGAAACAGACAGACACACAGACAGAAAGGCAGTTAAACAGTTGCAAAGAGAAACAAAAACAGCAAGGCATTTAGACAGACAGAGATACATATACAAACACACACACACACACACACACACACACACACACACACACACACACACACACACACACACACACACACATACAGACAGACAGGAAGTAGTAAAGGAGGCACGATACAGCATAATCATTCCGGCACAAGTCAACAACCCTCAGAACATCCTCATCGCAGACCAGCCAGCACTTACTTCCTTATTGTCTCCGCCACCCCCTTCCTGCCCCCTCTCCTGTCCCTTCCTCCTTGCGTTCCCTCACCCCGGCCAACATACCGAGGATAATGGCGTGTGATGAAGGAGACGCGAGATTCATTCATTTATTCACATTCACTTGCACCGGCACGAGGAAGAGGCGGAGGACAAGCGAGGGAGAATATATATAAAGATGAGACACGAGATACGGAGTCGAGGAGGAGGAGGAGGAGGCAGCGAGAGTAGAGACAGGGCAGGAACAGATGAAGGGGAGAGTTTCAAAGGAGAGTATGATAGAAGAGACAGGGCAGAAACAAATAAGAGACACAGGAGGAGGAAAAGAGTATAAACAGGGATGCAGATGGAGGGGGAGAGGTTCAAAGGAGGGTGGAAGTGTTAGTAGAAAGAGGAAAGGTATATAGGAGAGGTAGAAGAGAAGGAAAAGGGTATAAATTGAGATGCCGATGGGGAGGGAGAGGTTCGAAGGAGAGGGGAAGTGAGAGGAGAGAGAAAGAGAGACAAAGCAGAAACAGAGGAGAGATACAAGAGGAGAGGGAGGAAAAGGGGAGAAGAAGAGGCAGCGGCACCGAGGGGAAAGACCGAAGAGACGCAAAGGAGAGAGGAAGGAGTAGGCAAGTGGTCGAGAGGGGAAAGATGCAGAACGAGATGAGAGGTAGAAAGGAAGAGGAGAGAGTTACTGAAGGGAGAAGCAAGGAGGGAGGGGAAGGGGAGCCGGGAGATAACACGCGGAGAGAAATTAAGCATTGAAGGAGAGGCATTGGTGGTAGGTAAGGGGAAGAGAAGGCAAGGGGAAGAGAAGGTAAGTGGAAGAGAAGGAAAGGGGAAGAGAAAAAGAGAGGAGGCGAGGAGGATGAAGACGGAATTTGTGCCAATGAATGTTTCCTTAGTTTTACAGACTGAGGAAATTTTATGATGCAGGTTTGTGGGCTGTGGAATGAGGGAGGGAGGGAGGGAGGGAGCGAGGGAGGGAGGGAGGGAGGGAGGGAGGGAGGGAGGGAGGGAGGGAGGAAGGGAGGGAGGGAGGGAGCGAGGGAGGGAGGGAGGGAGGGAGCGAGGGAGGGAGGGAGCGAGGGAGGGAGGGAGGGAATGAGGAAGATAAAGTAATAGTAACGAGAGATGAGAGTACAATATCAAAGTATGGTTCCTTGAAGAGGGGAGGAGGAGAAGGAAGAACAATAGAAAGATAAACACAGAGGGCAGAAGAGTCAGGTAAAAATAGATAAAGAGAACCTAAACACTCTGCAGAAAAAAGTTGGCAGAACTGAACAAGCAAAATAGTCTTGGAATTAAAAAAGATAAATATGTGTCGGTAAGTGTTTGTTGCTACACAAGTTGGCAATCAGCGAACAGCACCCACCGTCACGGCTGCCCAGAGGGTGCCTGGCCTTGGCCTGAGGGTCGTCCCGCCAAGGTTGCCTCGGACACAACAAGAACTTGCCGGGCGTCGCGGCAACAGCTCCCTGCAGTCTCCCGGCCAAGTATGGCTGGCCGCCACGGCCACGGCGGTGCCGGGCGGCGGGCTAACTGACGTCCCCAATGAGAACACAGGGTGCGTCGCTGGTGTATTTTCATTGTTTTTTTACAAAAATAGGAGTCAGGTGGACCTGCTGCTGCTAGATCACATCACACGCGGGGATGAAATACCGCCGTGCCCACTCTTTTGCCTGTTCCAGAGATCCCGTGTGACCGCCCTTCGTCAGGCACGGCACAGGACTCATACAAATGATCATTGTAATATGTCCAGCACCCAGACTGCCGCCATCCTAATGTCAGGGGAGAGCAGCCGGCCAGGACTACTTGTACTTCATGACGATGAAAACCAATCTGATGATACATCTCTAATCGAACTCCCCACCCGCCCGCCCGCCACCACCACCACCACCACCACAACCACAACCACCACCGTCACCATCACCACCACCACCACCAACAACAACAACAACAACAAGTATAGCAACAACAACAACAACAAAAAAACTACCTCCACCAGGCACTTGCCTCCTATGTTCAGTAGTGATGATTCTTAATGATAAACAGCAGGCATCTATTGACCTAGGCTGAGTCCTGAAGTACTGCACGGCAGATGATCCTCTACGGCCCAGTGGTTCCCAACCTTTTTTTCAGGCGACCCCAATCATGCACCTCTAGACATGGCCGCGACCCCACTAGTTTAGTTTTATATGTGTTATTATAATATAATAACACCATGTTTAATATTTTAAGGTCTTGGCGACCCCAGGAAAAACGCTTCGCGACCCCACTGGGGGTCGCTACCCCAGGGTTGAGAAAGAGGGCAGTCTAATGCAGTGGCTCGACGGTAAAATTCTTGCCGTCCACGGGTGGACAGAAGGCCGCGTCTCACAATGACCCGGGCACGCGGGCAGACGAGCATGACGAGACCAATCTGTTCCTTCATATGCCGCCGCCTGCCAGCAGTCGAAAATGGGATGTAACAATATTGCACACTGTGACGCCAAGCACTCACAGCACTGACTGGCATCATTGTTCACAGGCTCGCAGCCTCCCAGGGCTGAATTAGTGCTGGCGGTGTGAGGTTGCTACTGCCCTACACTCCTCAAAGACATTCCACGAGAGTACGCGGGCAGCCACACTCCACGACTATGAAGTGATTAATCTTGCAATCGTCAACCAGTGCTTGCCACACGGTAAACTCCCTCATCAAGACCACAAGGAGCAGCGAGGCCTCGAACCCGCCAGGAAGCCACGGCATTAGAGCACAGCAATTTACACTTGCCCGATGGCCTCCTCAGGCAACCTCTCACTACAAAAAGAAAAGAAACTGACCGAGGTTTCTTACTTTTTGTACCGCTGTAATAGCCGACGCAGCTTTGAGGGCCACGGCCAGCCAGGGCCTGTCAGGGCCAGGCCGGGACCGGCGGGGAGGCGACTGTTAGTAAACAGGAAAGACTAACGAGGCGCACCGACCGGCAACACTGAAGGCGAACATGAGAACACTGAAACTAGACGATGATGCGCTGCTGATGAACAACTTGGGGACGAGGATGATGGTGACGACAATGACGTTACTCTATAAACTATCTATCCATTACCTGGCACATAAAGAATATTAATAAATTAACAAAAAGATTATATTGAACCTGCATTCTGTTCCTTGCGCAGGCCTGCAGGAGGCACGGCCGAAGGGCGGGAGGCGGCCGGTCACTGGAAGCATCGGAATCATTATCGTCAGGAAACGTCGGCCAGCGGCGAGTGGCGGCGGTGACACGCAATGCTCGCGACGAAAGGTCACTCGAGGCTGCCCTAGTTACCAGGAACCAGTTGACGTGACCTTGTGCGACCCCAAAGAAGACGAGGTCACGCGGGCGGCCAGGAGGCACCGGAGAGGCCGCAGCAGCACGTGTTCCAGCGGCTGCGGCGCGGCCTAGTTAACCACCATGTGTGCCTCGGAGGGCGGCCCAGATCAGCGGCGGGTCAGTGCGTTGGTAAAGGTTTGTAAAGGTTGGACGCCGAGGCAGGAGCGGCAAGGCATGGAGGTGCGGCAACGTCCCGGTGAGGTGTCGTCACTATGAGGTCATTTTGATGTCTTAATATCCACCACTGCTCAAGAGATACTGTTAAGACGGTGAAGTAATAAAGATTTCCTCTCTCTCTCTCTCTCTCTCTCTCTCTCTCTCTCTCTCTCTCTCTCTCTCTCTCTCTCTCTCTCACACACACACACACACACACACACACACACACAAACACACACACAGGCACTCAGCAGCAGTACCGTCAAAGGTCGCCAAGTTTCCCGGACGGGCCAACCCACTCCCTCACGTCGGCAGTCACGGCAGCCCCGCCAAGGCCCGACGTGCCCTGGCTCTTCCGCGTACACAAAATGCAGCTCACCCATCCTCCGCTCTCCTCCCCGGCCCATCCCTATCCCCCATCCCAAGGCCCCAGCCCATCCGGATCCTTGAGCGACGAGGACAACGTGGAAAAAAAGGTTCCTCTTGCACAGACAACACGAGTCCTCGCCTGATAGTCCTCGTTTTTGTTCCTTTACTTATCATATCTCGGACTCGTCTGCCTCTCTGGTCCCGCCACGCCTTTGGATGATCAATGTTTATGTGGGTCAGAAAGAAAAGAGTTTGCTGAGTCTTGCGGAAGCCGACGTGTCCGAAGGGAACGTGAGGGAAGGTGTGTTGAAAGGTTAGGTTTGGAAGCCTGACCTTTGCTATGTGTCACCTTTCGTTTCCCTTCCTCCCTCTCTTAGTATGTAAAATGGATCGCCTTCATTCCCACTATCAGTCATATTCACACATTCTTTGCTTTTCTCTTTGGCCACCTTAACGCCACCCATTTTTTACTCTGTGTATTGTAATAGGTCATTCTCACTCCCACCATACTGTCATTTTTACACATTCTTTACTTTTCTTCTTTGTCACCATAACTATCAGCCTTCTTCACTTTCACTGCCATAATCATAATCATCTTCACCAATCCTTTACTTCACTTCTTTTCCACCATACTATCACTTTCACCCATTCTTTACTTTTCTTCTTTGTCACCATAACTATCAGCCTTCTTCACTTTCACTGCCATAATCACAATCATCCTCAGCCTTCCTTTACTTGCCATTTTTCCACCATGCCTATACATACCATCACTCATAACCGTTACCACCTTCACCCATTCATTCGCTCTTCCATCCAGTATGAGCACAATACAAGGATACAAGGCAGTCAGTCAGGAGCCGCGAGATCGCACCCCCTAGTGAAACGACGTGCATTTGAAGGTCAAGGTGACGTCACGGACAGACCTTCGGGAAACACAGACGGCAATGCAATCAGTAAATACGTGAGGAAGTATTATATTGATGTGAGAGATTAGATAATTGTGACGAGTGGGAAAATCGTTAATATCAGTGACTGGGTGAGATTAGATGAGCTGTTACGCCAGTCATGTCTATCAGTCTTTCAGCGACGCATAAGTTATTTCATCAGGTAACTTGAGAAATAATTAGCGGCAACAGGTAGATAGACACTGAAGGACAAAGCTATCAGGTATGCTAAAACACACACACACACACACACACACACACACACACACACACACACACACACACACACACACACACACAAACACAAAGGATGCGGGCGAGGAAAAGAAGGCAGAGGATGAGGAAGACAAGGAAAAAGAGGAGGAAAAGGAAGAGGAGGAGGAGGAAAACGAAGCAAAAAAAAATAGCAAAGGGGAAGAACAAGGAGGATGTGCCGTGCGTTCTATTCAAAGCCGTGATGCAAGAAGCGGTGTGTGGCTGAGCAGTGCATCACGCGGGGAGGCACGAAGCACCTCACCCCCCCCCACCTGCTGAACACCGGCAGGCATCAGCAGCAGAACCATGACCCTAAGAGCTACCAGCTTATACCCTCAGACGTTATCCATCATCATCATCATCTGCACCACCATCATCAATCGATATTAAAATTTATTGCTATTACTGTAATCACTTTAACAAACGTATTTCTCCACTCTTATTAAAACTACGTAGTATCATATCTTGCTGTTGTTATATGTAGTTGTTGCTGTTATTTTTTTTGTTGTTGTTGCGTGTGTGTGTGTGTGTGTGTGTGTGTGTGTGTGTGTGTGTGTCATTATGTGTACACGTGATCATTCACTTTGGGAGGAAATTCCAGGACCCTTACGAAGCTCCTGCTGTGACCTTGACTTCTCGACGGCTCCTTTCTCCGCTACGCTTCCTCTTAGTTTTATTGCACATACACTCTTACTTTCGTTTTTCTATCCATATCATACACGTTCATTTCTTCCTTTTCTACAGCATTCATTAATTTCTTCTTCGTTGCTTTCCGCCTTCCTTTTTATAACGCACACACAACCATT
>NC_066516.1:22739034-22761534 GCF_024679095.1 Eriocheir sinensis
AGCAAAAAAAATACTCACACATACGCACGAACACAAGAGGAGTCTGTTAGTGGTGGGAAGGAAAGTGAAACGCATATATTATCATTCTTCTTCTTTGTTGTCAGTTGTTGTTTATGTTTTGGATGGAAAAATAATACTGCAGACGGTGTGTGTGTGTGTGTGTGTGGGTGTGGGTGTGGGGGTGGGGGGGGGATGTAATTCACCACTGCCTGATCGCGAGTTGGACTCGCAATCGCCAGTAAGTACCCTCCCGATATGAGCAAGCTCATGTTAATTATCGTCTATCTCTGGGTACTGCCAGAACCTCACACACCACACATCCCATCCCCGTTGCTAAAGGGGGTACAGTAACCCCTCCTTGTCAGCGGAAAGATTCCGGCCTGATCGGGGCTCGAACCGCCGCCTGTCAGGCTGTTAAGCCTGGCAGCGCAGCGTATGTGTGTGTGTGTGTGTGTTTGCATACTTTGACAAGAAGAGCACCTGCGTGAAAGGAGAGTAAAAAAAAGAATAAAGAAAAACTAGCAAAGCACGAAGAGAGAGGAAGAAAAAAGGGAAGGAGATAAAGCAGGGAGGCAACAAGCAAGCAAGAAAGAAGAAAAAAGAAGAAAGAAAGAAAGAAAGCAAATAGGCAGGCAGGCAGGCGTACACTTCAACATTTAGACATACGAGGAATAAAGAATGAAAGTAAAAAAACACCACCAGAAAAATGAATATAAATCTGCTTACGAACAAGACAAAACAAAACAAAAAGTGAGTAAATAAAATTATGCAACAAGATGAATGACAACAGCCTGAGCCACGTGTGTGGGTGAATGCCCGGTAATGGAAATATGATGAGCAAGAAGAAGAAGAAGTAGAAGAAGAAACACGAGGAAACTAACTAAAATAATGCACAGGGAAAAAAAAAGACGAGAAGTATAAACCAATCGAAATGTAAAAAGGGAAAGGGAAGTGAACAAAGCAAACAACAACAACAACAACAACAACAACAACAACAACAACAACAACAACAACAACAACAGAAATAAAAAATAAAATAAATAAATAAACAAATATATAAAATATAATAAATAAATAAATAACAACAACAACAACAACAACAACAAAAAGACAAGGAAAAAAGAGGAAAAATAAAGAAGAAAATAAATGTGTGAGAAGGAATGAAGCGGAAGATTATGTAGGAAAATAAGACATGATGGACAGAGAGAGAGAGAGAGAGAGAGAGAGAGAGAGAGAGAGAGAGTAGCAGGAGGTCACACAGCGTTGCCTTGACCCGGAGTGACCCAGCCCTCCCTCCCGTTACCCTTCCTTCCCTCTCTCTCCTGACCTTCCCTCCATCCCTCACCCTCTCTCTCCATTCTCTCTCTCTCTCTCTCTCTCTCTCTCTCTCTCTCTCTCTCTCTCTCTCTCTCTCTCTCTCTCTCTCTCTCTCTCTCTCTCTTCCGTCTTTTTCTCTCCCCCTCCCTTCCATTTTCGTTTCCTTCTTTTTCTTCTCTCCTTCGTACTAATATTTTCCTCCTCTTTCCTTTCACTTCCCTTCTCTTTCTTCATCGTCCCTTCCCCTCTCTTCTCTTCTGTACTTTTCCCTTTCCTTTCCTCCTCCCTCACCGTTCCTCTCCTGCTAAGAACTTATGTCAGCAGGCGAATTTGACGGATGAAGGATGGTATGCTAAAGGAAGGAAGAGGGAAATGACATCAGGAAAAATACGCGAGGAAGGTGATGTGAAGGAAAGAGATAAGAGAGGAAAGAGAAAGCTGAGAAGTTCGAAAAAGGTTGTATTATGATGTACGAATATACTATAATAGGCGAAAGAGAGAAAAGGGGAAAAGAGAGAAAGAAAGAAAAAATGAAAGAAATAAAGAAGGAAAAATAAAAAGAAAAAAAGATAGTAGGAAGAACGGAAGGAAGAAAAGGAAGAAGGAAAGCGGACAGAAAGAAAGAAAAAAAGAAAGAAAGATAGATAGAAGGAAGGAAGGAAGGAAGGAAGAAAAGAATGAAAGAAAGATAGAAGGAAGGAAAGAAAGAAAGAAAGAAAGAAAGAAAGAAAGAAAGAAAGGAAGAAAGAAGGAAAGAAAGAAAGAAAGGAAGATAAAGAAAAATCACAACTCAGATAGAAAAAAGAATGAAAAAATAGAAAATAGAGATAAGAAAAAGAAAAAAAAGGAAAAAAAGGAAAAAATACGTCAAATACTTAGTCATTCAAACATAACTTTTCTTGTTCGAATTACCATTTTTTCCCTCGCTTAAACTTTCCTTTCATAATTCCTTTTTCATACATTTATCTTCTTTTTTTTTTTTGTTCCTCTCTCATCGTTCCTTTCCTTCCCGCTTTTCCCCTCCCTTCTCCCTTCCCTCCAGCTGGGGGTGAAGGGAATACATTCTCTCCTGTCTCCGTGATCTGATGGCGAGGGAGATACGCAGATGGAGGAGGAGGAAGAGATAAAAAGAAGGGAGAGAAAAAGAACAGAAGGGAAGGAGGGGGAAAGTACAAGGAAGATGACCAAAGGGAAAGAGGAAGAGGAATGTACAAGGAAGGTGACCAAAGGGAAAGAGGAAGAGGAAAGTACAAGGAAGATGACGAAAAGGAAAGAGGAAGGGGAAAGTACAAAAGAAGTTAAGAGGTGGTGGTCGAGTGGTCAGCGTGCTATCGTGATTAGCCCGTGGACCGTGGTTCGAGTCCCACCGAAACACGCTGATTTTTCAAGCCATCGCCGAGTGACTTCGGTCAAGAGGAGCACCGGGGAGCATCTTTTTTTTTTTTTTACAGCAGAGGAGACAGTGCAAGGGCGTAAAAAAAAATAATAATAATAATGAAAAAAAAAAGCCCGCTACTTACTGCTCCTAAATAGAGTGGCCAAAAAGAGAAATCAAACCAAATCTAAATCAAAATGGGCCAAATAAGAGTCATATATCAAAGCAGTCACTATAAATAAAATTCGCCTGCGCCGGTATTGAGCTGGGGTCGCCCAAGAGACCCTTCATGACAGCTTACCGGCGCTATAGGCAACACACACACAAAACAAATGCAACGGGAGAGTGAAGGCAGGGAAGCAAGGAAGACAAGGAAAAGGAGAGAGGAAGGAAAGGGTTCGCTAAAATAAGTAAGGGAAAGACAGTGAAAAGAAAGGAAAGGAGACAAGCAAAGGGAAAAAGAAAAGTAAAGGAAGGGAAGAAAGGATGGAAAGCAAGGGCAGGGAGAGATGGAATGGTGAAAATAAGAAAGGAAGGGAAGGGAAAGGGTAAAAAGGACGGAGGGAAATAGGCTCAGAAACATATGACTTTGTTGTTTCAGGTTTCCCCTCCTCCCCACCGTATTTTGAGACTGTTCTAGTCCTGGTGTTTTTATATTTCAAGATGATATTTCTATCTTAGATCCATGTCTCTGTTCAGGAGCTACTAGTCGGACATGAGAATCGAGCCACAGCGAGATAATCAGAGTTCATAACGGGGTTCCGAATCACTCAAACATGACATGTGAAGACTAGACTTTACGCGTTAGTACCTGCAGTGACGAGTGGCTTTGTAGCAGGACAATATTCCCACACGTTACTCGGCATGTGGCGTAGTCTTCCTGCGCATTACTTTTTATACACACTTGGAGGCAAGCCAAGGGGTGAGTGGCCGAGGTGTGTTCCTGCAAGGCACCGTGAAATGCGGTGGTTGCCCGTGCCGGCCTGTCTCTGTGATTGTTTGGGCCAAGGCGGCGAATTACCAGACTTGATTTTCAGTGTCAGCATCACTATTGTGAGTCATGCCTGGAAATGGAAGCCTTTGTGTGGAGAGACGCCACACGGATCCCATAATATGACAAATGTATTTTCTTCAACAAATTAACGCCATGAACACCCAGTGGGCCGCGTGAGGTCGTGAGGGTGTGGCCGCAAACGCTGATGAACTTGGGATGAGGAGTTAAGGAGGAAAGGCCTCAGAGGCTAATGATACAACATGCTGACCTTGGGAGATTATGCCAAGTCAATGCCAAGGTGTTCTTGAAGGGCCGCTGTTTCATGCCGCGCGTTGGTCCCGCCTTGTCCTGGCCCTGGGACGGCCGGCTCATTCAAGAATAGCACTTCATCGCGTCAACGAGTCATTGATCATATTTATTCTTCATGCAAATGAATAACACGCAATATTGTTTGGTCGATTTTTTTTTTTTTTTTTTTTGTAAGTCAGTACTTTGTCTTGAATGTTAATGACGAACTGAATCATAAAGATAACAAAGGATTGCACGCGTGAATTATTCAACAGCAAGAACGTGAAGCACACCCAGCACACTCAGTCTCTTTTAATCCCGCCGCCTGCCAGCCTCCGCCCCGCGCCCCGCCAGCCACAGCCGCGGCCAGCCACAGCCTCCCGTCTCCCGCCTCCCCACCTTGACATTCGTCATTACGGTGACGCCGTCCACTTACAGGGACCAAGGTCATCCGGGCAGGTGCCGAGCCCGGCCCACCAACGAGGCAGAACGTATGTAAATAGCATACCCTCGTTATCCGGTGCAAGGAAACCCTCCCGCCCACCCCACATGATTAATTTCTTAAGGCGAGACAGTGGCGGCGAACGGGGGAAAAAAAATAATGGAATTGCATGTTGCCGTTTTTTTTCTCTGAATGCCAAAGGAGACCAGAATCACTTCCTGCATCGGCATGACTTGGTGATATATTAGTTTTGTCTTTCTTTTATTCTTATATATTAACAGTATCTATTATTACTTTCAGTATTATTATCATTATCATTATTAGTATTTTTTGTTACTATTAATGTATTCTTATCATATAATTTCGTTTGTTAGATATATTTAGTTTATACGACTATCCATGAGTTTGTTAGTGTGTGTGTGTGTGTGTGTGTGTGTGTGTGTGTGTGTGTGTGTGTGTGTGTGTGTGTGTGTGTGTGTGTGTGTGTGTGTGTGTGTGTGTGTGTGTGTGTGTGTGTGTGTGTGTGTGTGTGTGTGTGTGTGTGTGTGTGTGTGTGCGTGTGTGTGTGTGTGCGCGTGCGTGCTTGTGGTCCTGGTCTGTGTGAGGTCCGCGTAAGCTTCACAAGGACGTCGCCGCCGGTAAACTTTGCTCACACGCCCGCAGCTCCCGGTGTTACAAGCTCGCGGCCTTAACCCAATATTCCCACCCTAAAAACACAGCAGCTCCCTCAGCTACGGCGGACCGTCGAGGGAGGAAGCACTTTGGAGGCTATTGGCGTTTGTCCACCTCACCTGCAGTGGCGTTCTCGTCTCGTATAGAGTGACGAAACTAGAACAGGTGATGCACACGTTTACTACAACGACCACAGGTGGCGTCCTAGCTTAACGGTTACATTACTGTCGTTTCGTGCAGGTCGGGATGTGGCGGTGTGGCATTCAACGCTACTTTGAGGGTGTCTCTGCGGCTTCACCAGTCAGTATTTGCTCCGTCTGTTGCGCTCCAGCCGGCATCAAAGGTCTGGTATGTTAACTGATTCGACAAGGTCTGTGAGATGGTGGTGGCAGAGAGTCGGTAAGGCTGACTCTCTGTATATTTATTGTCGCTGAGTCACCCGGAAATCAAAGAGATGAAAAGAAAAATGGAACGCAGCACGGGGCACGTAGTGAATTTGATAGAGGGGGAAGGGAAGCAAGGACGGAGAAAAAAAAACTTATCAACGTCAATAGCGAAGAACAAGAACCGAATCATGAGACGAAACACACACAAAAAACACACCTGGCACTGAACACACAGACGCTAATGGGAGGCCGTTTTTTGTAGAGGCGATGAACAGTTAAAGTGGAGTAGGCGAGGGTGTGGAGGCCAGACAGGAGGCGCACGCCGGGCCCACACGGGTGCCTTGTTGTCTCCTGGGCTTCAATCTCCCGCCCGCACAAATGAACGCATGCATCCCCCCCTCCCCCCCCCCCCCCCCACACACACACACGGGAAGACGGTCAGTTGGGAACCACAAAATATACGCTTACTCTGTTACTATGTCACTATGTTACTGGTCAACTTCCCATTTACTCTTGCTTTGAAAAGAAAAAAAAGAGATAGTTGAATATTCAGTACCACGAGGAGAAGAAGGGGAGAGGAGGAGATAGGAAGAGGAAGATAATGAGGAGGAGGAGGAGGAGGAGGAGGATACGTCTTGGGAGGGACTCTCTCCTTGTGGCTGGTGTGATGAGGATGGGGCTGCTAAGTGGCAAGTTGTGGGTGTGTGTGTGTGTGTGGGGGGGGGGGGGTAGGGATAGGGGGGGACAGGGGGACAAAGAAAGTGGATGCGACTATCAATAAGCACTTTCTTAATGACACTAGAAATTTAGTCGTGACTTTGTATTTCACTGATGGTCCGAAAAAATAACCCACTGCATTTTTTTCATTAATAATAGTCATTCCACGATGCCCCTGATCCACCCGAAACACGAAGAACGTTACCTTCCCCCCGGCAGGCAGCAACACGAGGGAGAAGATACAGCACCAGGAGTCCTCAGTTACGGCATACCCTTGAGAGTAGAGATTTTTTTACCATCGATCTCAATTATGTAACAGTCTCGTAAGTTCACATTAAGCTACAAGATAAAAATCTCTCATAAAAGGCCATCAACTTCCCAAAGAGTTGCTGCGTCTTCTTTGTCGGTAGGTCAGTCCTGTCTGTTGCACTTTTTAACCAAAGCAGATTCACTAGGATGGCACGAATATTGCCCCCAGTCAAACCACGTATAATATATATATGAATTTCTTTTTTTTACAACAAAGGAGACAGCTTAATTAAGGGCACAAAAAAAGGAAACAATAATAAAAAAAAAAAACGCTACTCACTGCTCCCAAAAAGAATCCAAAGAGGTGGCCGAAAGTGAGGTCAGTTTCGGGAGGAGAGGTGTGGAGAGGTGTGAGCGTAATGTGTAGGTGTAATGTGTAACTGTAATGTGTAAGGGTAACATGTAAGTGTAACATGCAAGTGTAATATGTAAGCACAACATGTAAGTGTGCTAGATGCATAAACATGTGTTGCCCACAATGCCACCAAAGACGAAGACATGAGTGTGAGGAACACGTGATGAAAGAAGGGGACAAAGGATTCTGTAAGAAAAAGTCAAGGAAAGGAACCACCAAAGGATACTGCTGCACGTGCCACACCGCCGCCACACGAGTATCAGCTGCCATTTATCTTGTGGACAATGCTGATCAGGAAACAATTATTCCCAAGCCACAAACCTCTATCCCACTTTTTTGGCCTCTCCTCCTATCCTCTTTATAAAATTTCTGTATAGCGGGCTTTTGATGTTTTAGTTTATCCTTAGAGCTGCCTCTTGTTAAAAAAGAATCCCAAAAGATATAGAAGAAAATACACGGCGAACATTGTACTACCCGAGAATGTTAGTGCCCGGTGGCGGCGGACTCTGCTTCGCGTGACTGTTATCACTCAACGCCGAGTGGCCGACGGTCACCCACACGCTGCCATTCAGATTGCGACTTGAATCGTGTGGAAAACCACGTGGAGCTGCTGTGCTGTCAACCCAGCAAGGAATGACGTCACTGAAAAGCGTAAAATGAAAAAAAGAATAAGAAAAAAAGAAAATCCGCCAACACCAACACGGGCTGAACCGACCCTCTGCATGACCTGAGAGAGCGTGAACACGTCACGGCCCTGCGCCTCAAAGAAAAGCTATTCGATGATGATGATGATGATGGTAATGATGATGATGATGATGATGATGATGATGATATTACAAATATTAATAGCAATGGAAATAATAATAATAATAATAATAATAATAATAATAATAATAATAATAATAATAATAATAATAATAATAATAATAATAATAATAATAATAATAATAATAATAATAATAATAATAATAATAATAATAATAATAATAATAATAATAATAATAATAATAATAATAATAATAATAATAATAATAATAATAATAATAATAATAATAATAATAATAATAATAATAATAATAATAATAATAATAATAATAATAATAATAATAATAATAATAATAATAATAATAATAATAATAATGATGATAATAAAACAAAAGGATGAATATGTAGAAAAAGTTCAACAACATCAACAAAAACGACAAGGATAAGGACGACGACGATGATTACGATGATGTTTGGTGGAATAAGAGGAAAATAATTTGTTTGTAGTTCTTGAATGGAATTAACAGTATACTATGACACACACACACACACACGCACACACACACACACACAAACACACACACACACACACACACACACACACACACACACACACACACACACACACACACACACCTTTACAGCCTCTCCCTACAATAAGACATTTAGTAGTCCCTCTGTCAGCAGTGTAAATTCTTCCCGGGCGTGACTATCCCTGCTGGGCGTGTTCCGGCCACCTCGGCGGGTACTGCCTAGCCTCCGGGCGGCCGACAAGCACATCAGCCCTGGGTGTCTGAGGCCCCCAAATTCCGTTCCTTGCAGTGAAAGAGCCGCTTCCATTTAAAACTATGTATAAAAATGTATACCAGATTAGTATCGTCGCTCTCTGACATCTTTCTTCACTCTAATTCATAACATTCCCTCCTCCTCTATGTGGCACTGACTCGGACGTTCATGCATGGATCTACTACGGGGGGATCGCGGTATACTTGTTCCATTACGGGGTCGACGTCTTCGGGCATCAGCTTGCGAAAGAAGGCCGGAGAACTCACGGAGCAGAGCTCATGGCCAAGAGGCGTGAGGGCCGGTCCTCGTATGGCACAACCCGGGTAAGGACACGGCAGTATGAGAGTTGTCCTACACACTTGTAGACGCTTGAGCTCCACACGCAAGGGATCCTTGCATAGTCACCTCCTGAAAGATATCCTTCTGGAGGCTCTCACTTTAGCGTACAGTGAAGCAGGGATCCGCCGGTCTACATGTGTTGTGCACGTGTTGTGATGAAGAGGACACAAAACAGCCCCGACGCATCGCACCGCCGCGACGCCGCTCTCCGCCGCCGCTACAGCCGAGGAGCTCTCCAAGGTCATGCTCTAAATGAAGTTTCGGATTTTGCTCTCAAGAGCACGGGCGGACACGTAGTAAGAAAAAAAAAATTTACTGAAGAAAAGCACTATATATTTACGCAATATTACTGTGGCATTCACTAGATGCTCCCTCGCTGTCAGCCGACTCATCACAACTTTCTGCATCTGTTGCTTGGTTCCCACAGGCTTGTTATTGCGCCGAGAGCTTGCATTATTATCTTCTTGAGCGACACCGAAGTCTCCTTGAGTGGCCGCCACATAGGAGCATACAAAGTGTTTGGACCAGAAACTGAAATTTGCTGGCGCGTCACGGAAACTATTGTGACATTAGGTAAATGTCACGCCATTATAAAGAGCCTATTTCATTGTTAAGAAAGGAAAATAATTTCCAATAAAAAATTATTATGGATTATAGTGTTTTAAAGGTTTACTTCAACAGTCAATCAGTGCATATTTCACGTTTTCATTTTTTTACGTAACATAATGTGAGTTAGAATAACCACTTCGTTATTGAATGTCAAAACTTTATTTAAAGTGACATCAGATATAATAAAAAAATATAATTCACACTTTTCTGTGGCTGTCCTTGAATCTGAGTAAGGTATGGCTACTTTGGGACTACATTTCCCTGGCCTGGGTCTGGCATTATCCTAACGCAGAAGCGGGTTGTCCTGACGCGGGCCCGGCGTGAGAGGGGTGGCGTCACCGCGGGTATATAAGTGGCGCGCGACGGCAACTCAGCTCAGTGCGCGGTCAGACTGGGAAACATCATGACCAGGTTACGCGTGGCGGTGGTCCTTGGCCTCCTGGGCATTGGTAAGTTACTGACGTCTTAAGTGAAGTAATCGTAAGTGCAAATCGAGTTAGCCAAGTGTAGAGTGACGGTGTGCCAGCACGTGTGTCGCGCCCAGCCGTGCCCCGCTAGTGTTTTCGGCCGTTCGGGGCAAAACGAGGTATCCTTCACTCCTACCTTACCCGAGGCTCTCAGCTCCCCCCTCAGCCTCATGATGGGCGCCGTGCTTTGAGTACCCCTGTAAAGGTCCGTCCCCGCGGCCTGGCCCGCGAGAGGGCGAGGTGAGATCACTACAGTAGAGGGCGTTTAAATCTCAAACAGCTGGATGTTGTTTTCACATCCCTCCGTTTCGTGAGCGGAGTGACGGGTTGGGGTGAAGAAAGTTGAGTAAATATCAAGAAGCAGCTGAATTTGTGAAGCCCGTCCATTAAAATTGATTTTATTTCCCGAGTGAACTGAACTCTGAGTCTCGCTGCACCTTTTTCCTCGCTCCACTCGTCGCGTCTCTCCTCCATTGTACACTTTAAATGAGAAATGTTTCGTGATTTTTCATTTTAATGTGCTTAAACAATAATTCATCACGCGCAAGGTTAAAGAAATCCTTCATTGTGCACGTCACCGACTTGAGCAATTCTTCCCCTTCCCCCGCCTTCCCCCTCTCCCTGCGAGCAATGTTTCCGAAGGTGAGGCGACGTGAGGGAGGCGCCGAGACAAAGAACGCCCGAATGGGGGGTCATGGAACCATTTACCTAAAAACAATCAAATACCTTTGTAGGCAGAAATTTCTAGACAAAAACAAATTAATGTAATAACAGAGGATACCGTGAAGTTGGATGTGGCATGAACGGACTGGGCTGACAACAGAATAATTTCGTTTTGATAATGGCTAGAATATGACATTTAGTTCTTGACGCGTCGCCGCCGCCGCCGTCGCACCACGCAGTCACACGCTCGCTTCCCGGCTGCGTGGCTTGGATGACTTTCTCTCGTCAGGGTTCGAGAGCCGCTATACCATACTTAAAATTTTGTTAAAGATAAAATTTAAACCGTAAACTCACACCTAACGTCCATGATACATATAAGAGTCTTACGAACGAGGCCAGTCTTCAAACCTCTGTCATAACGAGAGAAAGAACATCGACAGGACTGAGAGAAAGGAGGTTAGGTGAACACGCTGCCCCTCTACCCCTGTTTGATCCAGTCCTCCTCCCTTTCTCCTTCCCTTCGTTTCCAGTCGACTCAGAGCCTCCTCTCACTCTCACTTTTACCTCCTCCCTCCTGACCTGCTTTCCTCCCGCCCCCCGACTCCCTTCACACACCACCTCTCCAAGCCCTCGAGTCCCCTCCTCTCTCTCTCTCTCTCTCTCTCTCTCTCTCTCTCTCTCTCTCTCTCTCTATCTATCTATCTATCTGTCTACCTATCTATATGTCTATCTATCTATCCGTCTATTTATCTCGCTCTCTATTTCTGGATTTTTTTTACTCGGAACTGAGCAATCTTCTCAGTATAGTCGAGGTCTCGCCGCAGGGCTGGACGTGACGCTCAAAAGTATTTCCTCAATCAGAATTTTTGGCTCCGCGATGACTGGATACGAAGGCAGGGTGGTACGGGGTCCAGCAGCTGTTTGCAGAAGATTCTAGAGGAGAGAGAGAGAGAGAGAGGAGAGGGTGTGGGAGGCCGACAGGAGAGGAGAGAGGGAGGGAGAGAGGAAGGGAGAGTTAGACTGTGGTTGTTTTGGTAAATGGTCGCTTGAGGGAAGAGGAGGGATGGAAGCTGAGTGTCGGCGTGGGTGTTAATGAGGGAAATGCGGACCTCCATGGGTGAAGGTGACGGCAAGGGTGAAGCAGAGGGGAGGAGGGGGCAGGTAGGGCAGCGTCCCGTTACTCGGAGGTGTGAGGAGAAGGTAGTCGTGGATGGTGAGGGCGAAAACAGGAAAAACTTTCTCGGAGGAGCCGCTACTGGTGACCTAAATTTACTTGGGTAACATTTTCGTCAAGCTCACCAACTATCTCCCGCAGCATTGATGTCCTCCCCACCTTTAAATAATTCAGCGATACTTTTACATAAGAAGTGGGGCTCTTGCAACACAGCATTTACATATTGTTGGATAAAAGCAGATCATGATGTAACTGAGAACGCTCTTAGGTTAAAGTTAAGGAGGGCACAGATAGTGAACGACGAGGCACAGAATAGAGGACAAAAAAAAAGTTAGAGGAAGAGGAGGGTGAGGAAGGAGGAGCAGAATGGAGGAAGGGTGATGCGGAGGAAAGCGTGGAGGGAAAACTCTGAGCTCTCTCTCTCTCTCTCTCTCTCTCTCTCTCTCTCTCTCTCTCTCTCTCTCTCTCTCTCTCTCTCTCTCTCTCTCTCGTTCCCTCTTTAGCTTTCTCAAACAGGTGCTCTGCCTGGACACAGCGGAGGCCTCGTCGACCACCTGGTGCCTTGCCTTGCCTTACCTGCACACCAAAGAAAGCACGTACACACACTTATTGCAATGCCACACACACACACACACACACACACACACACACACACACACACACACACAGTTACACAAGAGACTGTCATGCCCGCAGCAGCACACAGTTACTTTTCGAAGGTCACCCAGCGGTCTTAGTGATCGAGGAGACTAGAAACAACGCCCCTCCCACCCCCTCCATCCCCCTCTCCGTCACTCTCACGCTCACGCTCCCCTTCTCTCCCTCCCGCTCCTTCGATACCCGTTCAAGTTTTTCAGGTTATGTAAAAATTGACATTGCGCCTTTATGTAACTCCACCTGGTTACTGATAGCACCTTTTAATAATTAGGGTTCAAAATGGAGGTTGGTTCTTGTCGTTATTTTTGTTGCCGCTCAGCTTTTCCCTCGTTTTTCTTTTTCTTTTCAACATTTCTTCCGCCTTTTCTTTCTCTTTTCCTCATTTTGTCTTTCTCCAAGTGTGCTCTTTTCCTTCTTTTCTAGTTCACGTTTTCTCCTCTTTTTTCCTTCTCTTCCCTTTTGCTTCTTTTCTAATTAAAGTTTTCTCCTCTTTTTCTTTCTCTTCCTTTTCATCTTTCTTCTCTGTTTCTCTTCCTGTTCTTGTTCTTGTTCTTTATCTTCTTCCTCTTCCACCTCTTTTGTTTTTCCACCTCCTCCATTCCACCCTTACGTCCACCCCCTCCTTAGCACCCATCACCCTGCGTCCCATTCTTTTCCTTTACTATCCACATATTTCTCCTCATTGTTCTTCCACTATCTCTTCCACCTCCTCCTTTTCTTTTTCCTTCACCTCCAACCCGTCTTTCCTTCCCTTTCCTTTCCTTTATTTTATTTATTTTTCTCATCATTGTTCTTCCTCTATTTCTTCCTCATTCTTCTCCTCCTCCTTTTCTTTTTCTGTCCACTCCTTCCTCCCCTTTCCTTTCCTTTTTTTTCTTTTCATTATTCTTCCTCTACTTCTTCCTTATCCTCCTCCTCATCATTTTCCCTTTCTTTCTTCTCCCTCCAACCAGTCTTTGCATCCACTTCCTCCTCCCCTTGCGTCCTTAGCGGCGAGGTGACGGTTGGTATGTTGAGCGTTAGCTGGGCGGGGCCGCGGGACTTTCACTGCGGGTGCTGATACGTTAGACCCTGAAGCCCGCACGGGTGTTATGCCTCGTGCGTCGTGCTCCAGCGGGACACAAGGGCAGTAGGGGAAAGACGAAGGCACCCTGTATTCCTCCCACATGCGCCTTGCCATCGCCGCTAGCGTCTTGGTCACCGTAATAGCCACTCCTGACGGGGGCGTGGCGTTACAGAAGGGAAGGGAAGGGGGATTGCGACATGTTTTTTTGTTTACACGTTGGTCTGGTCGCCGTCCGAGCTTCTCATTTCGTATTATTACCAGGTATTTGTCTCGTCTCCACCCTCCCTCTCTCCCCACCACCCCCCTCTTTCTCTCCCCTCTCTCTGCTGCTTCCCCCTTCGCCGCCTCCACCACGCCCTCCTCCTCCTCCACGATTAACTTACTTGTTCTCTTCCTTATTGCTACACTTTCATCCTTCCTACGGACTTCTTATTTTCTCCTCCAGTCTCCCATGCCTGCTCTCCTAATCATCCTTCCTCCCTCACTTCCTCTCTTTCTACCTAGGCTGACACTTCCTTACACCTCTTCACCAGTCTTCCAGGGCCTCAAACCCACTCTTCTTCCCTCCAATGTCTTTAATTTCCTCTCCGCATTGCCTCACCGGCCATACATACCTTTCCCCATCCTGCTTTCTTCACCCTCAGCTCCCAAACACATCGCCCTCCCCTACCACGTGTCCTCAATCACTGACCAACGCCGACACCCTCCTCTTAACTCCTCATTTCCAACCACTTTTTCCTCTTGCCTCAGGAGTTACCGGAGTTACCTAACCAATAAGCAATGTTCTCTCACTCTTTCCTCCACCGCTAATCCTCCCTTTGCCTCCCTCCTCCCACAGTGGTCGCCCAGGAGCTTGATGCGCAGGCGGAGGATTTCACGAAGGCGCTGTGTGCAGAGAAGGGCCCCGGCGAGTGGTTCCGTCTGGCGGTGACTGACTGCAGGGACGTGATCCAGTGCACAGAGGCCGTAAGTGTTCCGGAATGGCTTGATTGTTAGCGTGATTGTTACCGGGTTTTATTAATTTTTTTCCTTTTTTTTTTCTTGGGGTGAACAGGGGAAAGAAGGATGATGGGGATGAGAAAGGACGAGGTTTTGCTTTACTTGTTGACGTTTGAGTTGGTTCGTCGTCTTCTGAGCTTTGTCTTTCATCTCGTTTCTTGCTTGTTTGTTTGTTTAACTTTCCTCTTGTTTGGTTTGAGTCTACCGTGCTGTCTGTGTTTGCTTGTGTGTTTCTCTCTTCTCTCTTCTCTCTCTCTCTCTCTCTCTCTCTCTCTCTCTCTCTCTCTCTCTCTCTCTCTCTCTCTCTCTCTCTCTCTCTCTCTCTCTCTCTCTCTCTCTCTCTCTCTCTCTCTCTCTCTCTCTCTCTCTCTCTCTCTCTCTCTCTCTCTCTCTCTCTCTCTCTCTCTCTCTCCTGCTGCATGCCTACCTCCCTCCTTCTTGCCACAGCACAGCAGGTAAAGGTTACTTGCACTACCCGTCTGCCTCGCCTCCTCTCACTCCCTCACTCTTCCCCCGACAACCGCTTCTCATCATCCCCCTTCCCCCCTTTCCCTTGACTTATCCTTCCCCCGGCCCACCTCCCTCCCTCCCTCCCTCACCCTTCCACTTACTGCACGTATCCAAGGGTGAAGGGACGGGGAGGAGGAGGAGGGGGGAGGTAAATCGCGGAGGAATGATGTAAGCGAGGATGGGTTGAGTAAGGGCGAGAAGGGATGGGTTGGTCAGGGGAGGATGAGGGGGAAGGGGGAGGGTGAAGGGAACTGATAGATGGATGTGGGGGTGAAGGTGGATGAAGACGAGAAGAGCTTGTTTGTTTGTTTGTGAGAGAGAGAGAGAAGAGAGAGAGAGAGAGAGAGAGAGATGGGATCGGAGGAGAGACACCCACACAAGGCAAGTGGCTGCTGCCGGTCGGTCACTTTCTACGAGGAACAGGTACCCAACCAGCCTCGCCACGCACCTGCCTTCTCCTCCTCCTCCTCCCTCGCCGCCCTCGCCCGCCCCACCGAGCGTCCTGCCTCCTCGCTTGGCCTGAACCACTGCCTGCCTGCCTGCCTTCTTTCCCTTGTCCTTACTTTTCAATATCTCTTTTTCCTCTTCGTTTTTCTGTATCAAGGAAGAATTGCCACTATCACTCTGCCTGTCAGTGATACATCTATATTACTCAATCGTTCATCAATCAATCAGCATCACTCGGAGGATGAATTAACTGAAGTACTTTGACATCTTATCAGTTCCTTACACGACTACTCAACAGCCTCACTCCTTGCCTTACCTCTCCTTACCTCATCAATAACTAGCCAGCAGCCTCCCTCCCTCCCTCCTTGGTTCCTTGCCTTCCTAATTGCCTTGCCTTACCCATGTGACACCACCTGGCCTCCCTACCTTAGCCGGTCTTATTAGTATCACTTCAAATCCTGTCTCAGCATTTGTCCCACTTTTAAAACTGCCAACCTCACCCGGCTTCCTCGGAGGGCTGTTGACTCGGCCCACTTTGCCCGGACCGAAGCTCTTCTGCCCTTCTCAATAGTTTGCTTGTCTGTCTCCTGTCTTCTTGCCCTCCCCTTCCTCCCTCCCTCTCTCCATCCATCCATCCATCCTCAACTTTGGGTTCTTAGTTCTTACCTCTCCCCATGATATTATCCATTCTTTTCCTCCTTTTCCTCCTCCTCCTCCTCCTCTTCCCGCACCGTTCCTGTCCAGCCTCCCTTGCGATTTTTCCCTCCCATCTCAACATAATATAGACCCATTGCCTCAGCCCCTGCCTCTCCTTTCCTCCTCCTCCTTCTCTTCCTCCTCCTCCTCCTTCTCTTCCTCCTCCTCCTCCTTCTCTTCCTCCTCCTCCTCCCCTATTTCTCCTCCTCCTCCCTACTTCGTACTCTATCCACCACCTCCACCCTTTCGCGTCTCCCCTCTCCCCTCCTTCATACCCTCACAACCTCCACCACCACCAGCTCCACAGTTCTCGTCCCTCGTTCACCTCCACATTCTTGCTACTTCTCCCCTTCCTCCTTCACCCCACTTCTCCACCCTCCTCCTCCTCCTCCTCTTCCACCTTTACACTTCTTGCTCCTCCTTCACTCTCTCCACCACTCCACTTCTCCCCCACCTATCTTCCACCTTCAATACCCCTACAGTTTTGCTCCCCCTTTATTTCCTCCACCTACACAATTTTTTCTCCTCTTCCACTTTTTTACCCCTTTCTTCCATTTCTCGCTCCTCTTCCACCTCTTCTTGCTCCTCTTCCACCTCTACCAGCTCCTCTTCCACCACTTATCGCTCCTCTTCCACCTCTTCTTGCTCCTCTTCCACCTCTTCCAGCTCCTCTTCCACCACTTATCGCTCCTCTTCCACCTCTTCTTGCTCCTCTTCCACCTCTTCCAGCTCCTCTTCCACCTCTACCAGCTCTTCTTCCACCACTTATCGCTCCCGTTCCACCACTTACCGCTCCTCTTCCACCACTTCCAGCTCCTCTTCCACCACTTATCGCTCCTCTTCCACCACTAATCGCTCCTCTTCCACCACTTATCGCTCCTCTTCCACCACTTATCGCTCCTCTTCCACCACTTATCGCTCCTCTTCCACCTCTTCCAGTTCCTCTTCCACCACTAATCGCTCCTCTTCCACCACTAATCGCTCCTCTTCCACCACTTATCGCTCCTCTTCCACCACTTATCGCTCCTCTTCCACCTCTTCTTGCCCCTCTTCCACCACTTAACGCTCCTCTTCCACCCCCTCCACGCGCCGCCGCAGCCACTCCATGCGCCGGCCGGTCTTGCCTGGCGGGTCAGTCACACAGGGAGCGGCGTGCTAACGGTCTATCCCGCCTAGGCAAGGTTATTTGGGGGTCGTCTGCTGCCTGCCTGTCTCCTGCCTGACTCTCTTGCTCTCTTGCTCTCGCTGGCTCGCTCGCTCGCTATCTCACTCTCTCGTTTTCTCTCTCTCGCTCGCTCGTTCTCTCTCTCTCTCTCTCTCTCTCTCTCTCTCTCTCTCTCTCTCTCTCTCTCTCTCTCTCTCTCTCTCTCTCTCTCTCTCTGGGGTTATTTACGAGGCAATTTAAGAATTCATTCCGGGTAATAAAATTTGGGATGCATCCGTGAAGGAGTGTGTGTGTGTGTGTGTGTGTTTCGCTTCGTCCATGCAACAAAGTATTCTATTCTGTCTCACTCTGTTTCATCTTTAACATGAAAAAAAAGTAACTTGCCTTAATTAAAGCGTACGTGATTTCAGTTTTAAGAGCAGCGATTTTATAAGTGCAAAGTTATATCATTAGGTGCATACAAGTAGATTCTCTTTTTCTTTCCAATATTTTTCTACCGCCACTGATCAATAGCCGAACAAACTCCCTCCCTTAATTGACGCCTCTTTCGGCCACCTCTTCGGATTCTTTACAGGAGCAGCGAGTAGCGGGCTTTTTTATATTATTGTTTCCTTTTTTGTGTGCCCTTGTGCGGTCTCCTTTGCTGTAAAAAAACAAAACAAAAAAACATAGCGGAGTCACGCGGTTAGTGAGTACGAATTGCCAGGCCTGAGGAGCATTTGCATAGTCACAGTTTTTTTTTTTCCAGCGTCGCACTCAAACACAAAAACACACACACACACACTCATACACAGGTTGCTAAAAACGTACATAGACCCAGAAAAACGCACACAGCCACCCAAACACAATATAGTGGCAATATAGTGACACTCGGCTCTATAAGTGTGTCTGTACGTAAAAGGGTTTAGTCACGCAGCTTCCTTCTTTAGCATTTTTTTGTTTGGTAATTCATTTTTTTCCTTTATTATATTGGAACTTCTGTTTTCCTATCTTTTCTCTATTTCTTACTGTCCTCTTCTATTTTTCTCTCCTCGTCTCGTGTTTCCTTCATTTCGACACACACAAAAGAAGTTAAATCGCAAAATCTGAACATTATCGTATGCAAACGACTGTAAATCTAATAAGAACATTCTAGTAGTTCAGTTCTTGATGTACAAAATGATTACTACAAACATATTTTAGTAGAACATTATTTCGTCTCTGTCTATCTGCCTATCTATGTATCTATCTATCTGTCTATCTATCTATCTATCTGGCTAGCTAGCTATCTGTATCTGGCTGTATTTATTTGTCTTTCTCTCCATTTTAATAGCAGGATAATATCACTCCGAACGAAAAAGTCTCCGAGCCTCTTTCACACTCACTGCCGTAACAAAACTATGATGGCGCAGCTGTTGCAACAATGGTGACGACGCTGTGGTGATGCAAGCGTGACACACACACACACACACACACACACACACACACACACACACACATAAACGGAGTCATTCACCTCGATCTCTCGTTTCTTCGATATTGAGGCTAAACACACACCGTCGACACACTCCCCGCGGCTGTGGAGAGTCAGCAACTGTTGCCAATCAAGGCGCGAACGCTTTAATGACAGAAATAATCGTGCCTCAACGGGACTGATTTGCACCCCATGTTCGAGTCTCGAGGCGCCAGACGGAAACACGCGCGCCACCGGAGAAACCTCAACCTCCAAATCACACTCGTGGGAAAATATGTGTGGAATGAGGCTTGCTTGGTATTAGTGGCGGTGGTGGTAGTAGTAGTAGTAGTAGTAGTAGTAGTAATAGTAGTCACCGTTGCCAGATTATCGTACTCAGAGCATGGTATTTACCGGTTTCTGACGCCTAACTATTGCCAAAAAAAACATTAATATCTAACGCTTTTAACGATAACTATAAATGAGTTTCGTTATTGGAGCCCAGAAGACAGTTTTGGGGTAGGAAGTCGGGAGATATCAGCGGCTGAGTACGACAATCTGGCAACGTTGGTAGTAGTAGCAGTAGTAGTAGTTGTGACAGTTATTGTAGTTGTTGTAGCAGCAGTTGTAGTAACAGCACCAGTAGCAGCAGAGACATATTACATTGAGACCTCCCTCTCTGACAAGCCTGCGTGCACATCTCGTAGCGTTCAGGTTCATTGGGGTTCAGCGAGCGAGAATCAGGGTTAGTTGACTTGTCCGAGGCAGGTGTGTCAGTCGGTCGGTCCGGCCACCAACACCTTTGATATGTGTCATTGAATTCAAGAGTATGTGGCTCGCTGTTCTTTATCTACGTTACTCACAAAAAAGCATAAAAATAATGCTTCGATGTAGTGCAATGCGAGTTAGCTGCCTGAGCGAGCCTGCTGCTTTTGTTAGGTTTTATTTTCCAGTCCATATGAATTCAAAGCTCCGGTTTTTTTTCTGACATTACCGCATAAAGGTGTCAAGGTCAAGTTGCTTTTCACGAGGTGCTGAAGCTCAATACTCATCCTTCTCAAAACTGTCAAACAGGAATTGTAAATGGAGAGCTTGCATGGTGTGAATGCTGAGGTTAATGAACGAAGGCAACTTCTTTAACGGGGCTTGGCTCTTTTTGTCCTCTATCTCTTCACTGGCTGCTCTGCACCACATGGTATTTCTGAGCGTTGTAAGCGGTGAATGCTTTTTATTGTTTTAATCTACATAATCATTATTGGAGTCTAGCAAGGCGCCCAAGCAATGGTTACTCACTATCGTCCCGCTAAGCAAAGTCACTTCAGTCCACGCCTCTTTTCTCTCCCTACAGGGTCTTCAGGCGCTCCGCTGCCCCCATGGCCTGGCCTTCGATCTGGAGCTCCAGACCTGTGACTGGAAGGGCAACGTGAAGAACTGCGACAAGAAGATCAAGACGAAGAAGGCGAAGCCACTGTTCCAGACCAGCGAACCATTGTGTCAGGTGAGTGCCCGAAGGTGTAGCACAGGCGGCCACACCCTCAGGATATGGTGCGGGGAAAGTAGCGGCGTGGTGTAAAGTGTGCTGGCCGGTAGGCGTCGAGGTGTCAGGAGATAACCAGTGTTACTGTAGTAGACTCGGCTTTATTCGTTATGCATTCTAGTTAGTTGAAAGATGATAAAGTAGGTCAGCAAGTCCAGTCATTAAGTGATGTAAAGTCCCACGGTGGTGTATGTCGCAACGATGATATGCCTTTGTCAGCACGGTTTAGTGGTTTATAGTTTCTTCTGACACACATTTTATTCTCACGCAGGAGAACCAGCTGGCCTGCGGAGATGGCACCTGCATGGAGCAACACCTCTTCTGCGACGGCAAGGAGGACTGTTCCGACGGCTCTGATGAGAACGCCTGCGGTGAGTGCCTCGCCTCGACCCTCTCCCTCGCTCTTCCACTCTGCCCTTAGTCACGTTCCAAGCTAGTCGCGTCTCACTGACCAAACTTCTGTGTAACAACATTAAGTCGTTTCTTCTATCACAGTGTTTTTGTTTACAGAGCTTTCTACTTGATTTCCTAGTTTTCCTGTGTCACTTCACTTATTCTTTTTCATGATTATTCACTTTCTAATTTCTCCTTTTCCTCTCCAAACAAAATCTCGATGCTGCTCCCTTCCACTTAATTAAATGGATCATCATTACTGATACTGAAGAATCGCAGTCGTGACAGAAATAGTGGCAGTAGTGGTAATAGTAGCAGGATCATCATTATTAGCTGTTTACACCACACACCTAGAGTTGATATTATTTTTTTCTCACCAACCCTTCGTTCCGTCCTCACCCCGCCGCCCTTCCTCCCCAGACGTGGACAGCGATCCCAACAGGGCTCCCCTTTGCAACCAGGAGGAGTGCATCCTGCCAGACTGCTACTGCTACCACAATGGCAACGAGGTGAGTGCTGCCAGCCCTCACGCGCGAACACAGACATATCTACATGTGTATATCGCACCCTAAACACAATTTTTTTTATCTCTACCAACGCCAGTTGTACATTAATCCGTTACATTGAAGAATAATGTTGCTGAGCTCGGCACGCAGGACCCTGAAAACCAACTTATGTGTGCATTCTGATCCCTCGCGCAGATCCCCAAGGACATGCTGGCCAAGGACGTGCCGCAGATGGTTACGATCACCTTTGATGACGCCGTCAACAACAACAACAACGACCTCTACCAGCTGATCTTCGATGGCCGCGTCAACCCCAACGGCTGCAATATCAAGTCCACCTTCTTCGTGTCCCACAAGTACACCAACTACACCTCCGTCCAGGAGCTGCACCGTCAAGGACACGAGGTCGCTGTCCACTCCATCAGGTGAGCCTTTTCTTCCAATCTGTTCGGCAGCCTCCCCAGCCCCACAATACACGCCCACTGACACACACACTATCAGAAAAAAAACATTAATAATGCTGCACCTTGTCTATTCTCGACCTTGTTGACATGCTTAACAATGACTGTTCTCGCGTTCCAGCCACAACGCCAGCGAGGAATTCTGGTCGCACGCTTCCGAGGACGAGTGGGAGCGTGAGATGGCCGGCGCGCGCGTCATCGTGGACCGCTTCGCCAACATTACTGACAACTCTGTGATCGGTCTCCGCGCCCCCTACCTGCGTGTGGGCGGCAACAACCAGTTCAGAATGATGGAAACGAACGCCTTCCTGTACGACTCCACCATCACCGCACCTCTGCAGAACCCTCCCCTCTGGCCCTACACCCTCTACTACCGCATGCCCCACGTGTGCCACGGCAACGCCCAGAGCTGCCCCACGCGTTCCTTCGCTGTCTGGGAGATGGTCATGAATGAACTTGACCGCCGTGAAGACCCTGCGATCGAGGCTGAGCTCCCTGGCTGCGCTATGGTTGACTCTTGCTTCTCCAGCAAGCCAACCGCCGACCGCTTCTACAACTTCTTGGTTAACAACTTTAACCGTCATTATTTGGCGAACCGCGCTCCTCTCGGTCTCTTCTTCCACTCGGCCTTCCTGAAGAACGACCCCGAAATCCTGGACGCCTTCCTCTTCTGGCTTGACGAGACCCTCGCCAACTACAATGACGTGTACTTCGTGACCATGACCCAGGTGATCCAGTGGATGCAGGACCCCAACCCCGTCAACCAGCTCAACAACTACGAGCCCTGGAGGGAGAAGTGCGTGATCCAGGGTCAGCCCTACTGCGTCGGCGGCACCAACTGCGAACTGAACACCGAAGAGCTGCCCGGCGAGACCCTGCGCCTCAGCACCTGCATGCGCTGCCCCAACAAGTATCCCTGGCTAAAGGATCCTCTGGGCGAAGGGTTTTTCTAAGACAATAATACGTTGAAAGA
>NC_066516.1:22769034-22819034 GCF_024679095.1 Eriocheir sinensis
GAGAGAGAGAGAGAGAGAGAGAGAGAGAGAGAGAGAGAGAGAGAGAGAGAAGATAGTAAAATTCCTTAACTAATCAATATAATACTTGATTAAAAATGAACGTTTATATAAATAATACACTAAAAGAATGATCAACGCAAGAACGATTATACAAGAAAAGAAAAGAGAAAGGAAGAAAGAAAGAAAAAGAGTGAAAGAAAAAAAACAAGATAACAGGAAAGGAAGCAAGAACGAAAAATTGACGAAAAAAATAACAAATAAGACGAATTAAGAAAGAAAGACAGACAGCAAAGGACACACACACGGAAAAAAAGGAGAAAAATAAATAAAGAAAGAAAGAAAGAAAGAAAGAGAAAGAAAGAAAAAAAAGAGGAAAAGGAAAGGCGGAGAAAAGTGAAAACAGAAGTGAAAGTGAGGAGGGGGAGGGAGGGAGGAGGAGGAGGAGGAGGAAGAGGAGGAGGAGGAGAAATGAGTGAAAGTGAAATGGTAAGTAAAGACGAAAAACAAGGAAAAAAACAAAAACTTAGATTCTACATTAATATATATATTTTTTTCATGACGGATCATATACTACTCTCTCTCTCTCTCTCTCTCTCTCTCTCTCTCTCTCTCTCTCTCTCTCCCGCGGGGTCACGCAGGTTTAGGGGGAAAGGTCAGGGTCTTCTCCTCTCACTTGCTTCGAGGGAGACAGAAGAGGAGGGGAAGGAGGAAGGGGAGAGAAGAGGGGAGTGAGTGAGGGGGAAGAAGGGAGGAAGAGAGGAAGGGATGGAAAGAGGAACGAAGGGAGAGCGAAAGGAAACATCAAATAAAGGAGGAAAAAAAGCAAGGAAAAGGGTAGAATGAAATAAAGGAAAGGAGAGAAGGGAGGGAGGGAGAAGTAGAGAAGAAATGGGAGGAAACAAGAACTGGACGAAGGGAGAGCTGGGGGAGAGAAGGAAGAAAGGGAGGGAGAGATGAATGGAGAGAAAGAAGAAAGGTGAGAGAAAGAAAGGAAGGAAAGGAGGACAGGAAAGACGGGGGGAATGAAGGTTGGAGGAGAGGAGAAAATAGATATAAAGGAAGAAAAGAGAAAGGGAAGTAGAAAGAAAGACAGGTTGACAGAAAGAACATAAGAGAAGAAGAGAACATAAGAAAAGGAGAAAGAGAGAAAAAGATAGGGAAAGGAAGGGAGAGGAAGGAAGGGAGAGGAAGGAAGGGAAAAATGGAAGGAAACGAAGAAATGAGAAAAAGAAAGAGGAAATGAAGGATGGAAGGAACGTAAGGAAGAGAGAGAGAGAGAGAGAGAGAGAGAGAGAGAGAGAGAGAGAGAGAGAGAGAGAGAGAGAGAGAGAGAGAGAGAGAGAGAGAGAGAGAGAGAGAGAGAGAGAGAGAGAGAGAGAGAGAGAGAGAGAGAGAGAGAGAGAGAGAGAGAGAGAGAGAGAGAGAGAGAGAGAGAGAGAGAGAGAGAGAGAGAGAGAGAGAGAGATAAAAAAAAAAAAAAAAAAAAAAAAAAACAAAAAAAAAAAACACAAAAACGTTGGATAATTGAAAAACACTTGAAAAAAAACACAGTAGCAAAAAACGAAGGAGAAGCAAAAATCAGCAAATAACAATAATGAAATAACAATATCCAAAAAAATAACATTACGTAAAAAGAAATCAAGGAAAAAAAGACTTTAAACGAAAATTATAAAAAAAAGAAACTGAGAAAAGCGACCTATCTCCTCCTGCCCCCTCCCCCTCCTCCCCCTCTCCCCCCCCCCCTTCCTTCCCCAGCTCGTCCCTCTGGCGGCGGAGAAGCAAACCTCGGATGAACAGGCTTGTGAAAGTTTACAACGAGAGACGACTGCGTGGCGGGTGATGTGTAGGTGGAGGTGGTGGAGGTGGTGGTGGTGGTCATGGTGGTGGTGATGGTCTTGGTGGTATTGGCTATAGTGATTGTGGTTGTCGTTGTGGTAACACTGATAGAAACTTGAAACAGGGGAGAGTGAAATAACAGAAAATTATATAGATAGACAGATAGAGATAGATATAGATGGATAGATGAATAGATAGATAGATAGATAGAGAGAGAGAGAGAGAGAGAGAGAGAGAGAGAGAGAGAGAGAGAGAGAGAGAGAGAGAGAGAGAGACAAAAAGACAGACATAAACAACAACACAGTAAGTACAAGACGAAGAAGAAGAAAAAGAAGAAAACAAACAAGAAGCAAAAGAACAAGAAGAGAAACGATAGTGAAAGGAATTGAAGAGAAAGGAAAAAGATGATGCAAGGAACTGGGATGAAGGAGAGAAAGGGGAGAACACGAAGAAAGATGCATACTTGAAGGAGGAGGAGGAGGAGGAGGACGAGCAGGAGGAGGAGCAGGAGGAGGAGGAGGAGGATGGACGGATGGATACAGAAAGGAAAATGGAGAAAGTGGGAGAGAAGAGACATAATATTGATACATACATACATACATACATACATATCACAGCGAGAAAAAAATAATAAAAATTCCATCAGCACAAAATTACGAATAAGAATCAGTTTTTACCACTACTCGAGGCAGAGAGGAGGAGGAGGAGGAGGAGGAGGAGGAGGAGGAGGAAGAGAGGACTATATGAAAGAAAAGAGATACCATAGGACAGCAAGCATGAAGCGAGGAGAGAGAGAGAGAGAGAGAGAGAGAGAGAGAGAGAGAGAGAGAGAGAGAGAGAGAGAGAGAGAGAGAGAGAGAGAGAGAGAGAGAGAGAGAGAGAGAGAGAGAGAGAGAGAGAGAGAGAGAGAGAGAGAGAGGGAGAGAATAGGAGTAAGTGGAGTAGCGAAACGTTACCACAAGACACGTGCTTCGGGCTTCGTCATTACCACCAGGAAGGAACGACTGAGGGGGGCGGGGGGCGATGGGGGGCGGGGGGCGAGGGGGGGGCGGGGAGAGGTGGTGGAGGAGGGGTTGTTGTAGGGAGGGTGGAGAGTGGGCGGTCGAGGATGAGAGAAGAGGTAGGAAGAGAATGTCAGGGAGAGAGGAGATGGAAGGGGAGGGGAGAGCAGAAGGAAGGAGAGGAGGTAAGGGATAGGTAAGGGGTGGGTAGGGGAGAGGAGGGGAAACAAGGAAGAAGGAAGACGAAGAGGAGAAGGGAGAGAAATGGGGGATACTAAGGTGAGGGGCTGGGGAGAGGAAGGGAAACAAGGAAGAAGGAAGACAAGAAGGGGAGGAGGTAAGGGGTAGGTAAGGGGTGGGTGGGGGAGAGGAAGGGAAACAAGGAAGAAGGAAGGCAAATAGGAGACGCACACCAGAGGGATTTTTTTCTTTCCTCCCATATTTCCTTGTTTGCCTGGAATTACTGCCGTTGTTGTTGTTGTTGTTGTTGTTGTTGTTATATTCGTTTTGTATAATTGAAAGCATGACGACTTCGAGTGTTTGTGTAGAATTCCTTTAATCTTTCACTGACAAAAAAAAAATCTACGCCACACACACACACACACACACACACACACACACACACACACACACACACACACACACACACCTTTATGTCGTTCTGTTGCAGTTTGTTTCTGTCTATCAGTGAGTCTGCCTGTCTCCGTATGATTCTCTCTCTCTCTCTCTCTCTCTCTCACTTCCTGCTCCGCGGTAATGACAGGGGCTGGGATTGTCGGGGACGCCGGGGGGGCACAAGAACCAGCCGGGGGCGTCGCGGGGTTGGCGGGGCGTGGCGGCCAAGGTGAGGCACGGGGCTACGGCACTTCCTGTGTGTGTGTGTGTGTGTGTGTGTGTGTGTGTTAATGTCCACCGGTACGCCTTCAGTTGTCGTTAATAAATGGACACACACACACACACACACACACACACACACACACACACACACACACACACACACACACACACACACATACACACGCAGGCCATGACCCTTCACCCCGGCAGATCCCAGTGACCCAATTGACGCTCTTGTTACCCCCGCGACCTTTGGCCCCCGGCGGTGACCTTCCTGGTGGTGGTGGGCTGGGCTCACCCTCCCATTGATCGGCGGACAGTTACTTCGGGCGCGACGCGAAGGACAGCGCGGCGGCGGCCATGAATACGGACACCCGCTGGAGAAAGTTGATCCCGCCGAAGTACATGAAGCAACAGGAAAAGGGTCTTAAACGTACACCACTTATAATTAGCAACATGGAATTGTATTCGCTCACAAAAAGGTCAATAGTTATTTTTTTCCTGTGAGTTAATAAGGTGCTCAAAAGGGCCCGATAGTGGTGGTGATGGTGGTGGTGATGGTGATGGTGGTGGTGGTGGTTAGTATTTTTCCTGGTGTTGGCAGTGAGGGAAGAGTAAATTTGGGAGCATTCGCTATAGCTGCACATGGCCACGGTGCTCATCTCCGTCCCCTCGGCCTATGTACCAGTGGTGGGTGGTGGTGGGACACAGGGCAAGTACAACAACCAGGTTACCACAGTTTACCTCCTTCAGGTATCGCCAAGTACCCATTTATCTACCAGCCTGAGAGGGAGGATGAACAGCTGGATGGGCTGCTTGTCGACTGCCAGGACCTAGATTCGAACCCAGGCCAACAGATTCGTAGTTAGGCGCGGTGCTGCTTTTTTTTGTTGTTGTTCATAGTCGTGTTTTCGTTGTTGTTGGTGTTGTTGTTGTTGGTGGTGGTGGTGGTGGTTATAGGTCTACTGTTGGTGATTTTGCTGATGTTGTTCACGCGGAGAATGCTGATTAGACGTGGGTACCGTTACCGCCCCTGATGTTGTTGTTATTGTTGCTGCTTCTGGTGCTGTTAATGCAACTGCCATTACTCTTTATGGAGCTGTTGACTCTCCTAACGCTGCCCTTTAATTAACATGAGTGCTAAAGGCAAGGCAAGTACTCCTTTTCCTGGATCAGACTTCAATGAGAAACAGAACACCAACACATAAGGAATGGCAATGAAGGGAAGCGTGTGTGTGTGTGTGTGTGTGTGTGTGTGTGTGTGTGTGTGTGTGTGTTTGTGTCCGACCCTCCAGCAGGTAAACAACAAAACAATTACAATAACAAAACGCAGGTGATGTCTGTCTGTACCCGGAGAGAAAGTCAGCTGGTCTTCGATCGGGAGGGAGGGAGGGAGAGAGGGAGAGGAGGGAAGGAGAAAGGAAGGGAGGAAGGTAAAAGGGAGGGAAGGAGGAAGGGAGGGAGGTAAAGTTACTAAATAAAACGTGCTAAGCGATATTTTTGCAACTACCTCCATCACCAAAATCTTCGTATCACCTCATGCCAAACACGACTCAACACATCCATCCCTTTCCTCCACCTCCACCACGACCACCACCGCCAACAACAACAACAACACGACCACCAACAACACGACCACCACCAACACCAGTATCAACACCACCACCACCAGTATTTCAGGGGGTCCTAAAACATTCCTCGACAGTACAGATTCGAGTATCTCAAATCCAACTCCGTACCTTTTAGCTCCAACCTGATCCATCATTCATTCAACCTTCACTTTCCCTTCCGATCCTTCTTTTCCTCGCTGCCTCTAGCTCTTCACTTTCCCTTCACTCTCCCTTACACACCCCTCTAAACCTCCATTATATTACGACATCTTTCCTAATTTGGAGCCTCTCGATCTGTCTCTAATGATGTTCTGTCCTCTATCTCTTTATAATCTCTTCCATCGCCGTAGGTCTTCCCTCCCTAACTATCTCCAACTACTTTTCTCTTTCAACCCCTTCTCATTATATCTTCCCTTTTTCAATTTCTGTTATGTTTTTCCCTCGTCATTTCTTATGCTCTTTCCCCTTTCACTCTCTTACACACCCTTTATCCCATTACTTCCTTAACTTCCTTCTTGTCATTGTCTGTCTGTTTCTACTGTTCTCTTTCATCCCCTTCTCACTATATCATTTCTTTCTCCTTTTCTGTCATGGTTTTCCTTTCGTCTGTTCTCATGCTTTTATACTCGCACCATTACTTCCTTCCCTTCTTGGTCTCTTCTTCAGTGTCCGTCTGTTACCTGTTCTCCCTCGTCCCTTCCTTATATTCTCTTCTTCCTCTCCTAACTTTCTCTGCGTACGGTCTGTCTTCCTCACTCCCTTACGCTCGCATAATTATGTCGTTCCGTTTTCTATTTCTTTTATATTTTTTGACGCTTCCTCCACTGTGCCTGTCTGCTTATCCACTGCCCTCCATCTCCCATAGTGTTTTTTGTGCTCCTTTCCTTTCCACTCTTCTCTCCCTCTCTTCTCCACTTCTCCACTCTTCTCTCCCTTCACCAGTCCTCTTTTTCTCTCCTCTTCTATCATATCTCCTGTTTCTATTCTGTCCAGATTGGGGAATAAGCTTCTCGTTCTGCTTCTAAGATTAGTGGTCAGAGAAGTTAATAGCGGAGGGAGAGACTCGTCGTAATCTGTACACGATGGAAAGTCTCTGTGTCGTATCCTAACGCACCAGAATCATTTATTTTGTTGTTGTTGTTGTTGTTATGCGTTGATTGTTTTTACCCTTTCTCCCTCCTACTTTCCTTTCCTTCTCACATTCCATCCTTGTTTATCCTCTTCTACTTCAGTCTCTTCTTTTCTTTCTGCTTTATCTTCCTCTTCCACGCATTTATTTCCTTCTGTTTTGTTTTCACAGGTCGATGACAAGGAATGTGGATGAGTACCAAGATAAGTTATGAAGGAAATTATGTTCAGTGTTAAGCATTCATTTCCGCGCCAATTGGATGTCCGCTTTCTTCCTTCCTTTGTTATTGTTGCTATATTCAAGATCTACTGCGTCCCTTTCCTTCCTTCATTCTAAACTTGTAAATTAAGGTCGATATTATTAGACACTTTCGCTCCTCCCATCAACTATTTCTAAAAGGTCAAAGAGGGGATCAATCGGGTTTTAGCGAGTGTTTCTTTAGGTTCACGGTACAGAGGAAGGGTCAGACTACCACCAGGGTCATGAAACTACGCCTGGAAATGCCCAAAACTCATACGAAAGCCTTGTCAAATATGTGAACTTTGGGAGATCAATCGAGTTTTAGCGAGTGTTTCTTTAGGTTCATGGTACAGAAGAAGGGTCAGACTACCACCAGGGTCATGAAACTACGCTTGGAAATGCCCAAAACTCATACGAAAGCCTTGTCAAATATGTGAACTTTGGGAGATCAATCGAGTTTTAGCGAGTGTTTCTTTAGGTTCATGGTACAGAAGAAGGGTCAGACTACCACCAGGGTCATGAAACTACGCTTGGAAATGCCTACAACTCATACGAAAGCCTTGTCAAATATGTGAACTTTGGGAGATCAATCGAGTTTTAGCGAGTGTTTCTTTAGGTTCATGGTACAGAGGAAGGGTCAGACTACCACCAGGGTCATGAAACTACGCTTGGAAATGCCTACAACTCATACGAAAGCCTTGTCAAATATGTGAACTTTGGGAGATCAATCGAGTTTTAGCGAGTGTTTCTTTAGGTTCATGGTACAGAAGAAGGGTCAGACTACCACCAGGGTCATGAAACTACTCCTGGAAATGCCCAAAACTCATACGAAAGCCTTGTCAAATATGTGAACTATGGGAGATCAATCGGGTTTTAGCGAGTGTTTCTTTAGGTTCATGGTACAGAGGAAGGGTCAGACTACCACCAGGGTCATGAAACTACGCCTGGAAATGCCCAAAACTCATACGAAAGCCTTGTCAAATATGTGAGCTATGGGAGATAAATCGGATTCTAGTGAGTGTTTCTTTAGGTTCACGGTACAGAGGAAGGGTCAGACTACCACCAGGGTCATGAAACTACTCTTGGAAATGCCTACAACTCATACGAAAGCCTTGTCAAATATGTGAACTATGGGAGATAAATCGGATTCTAGTGAGTGTTTCTTCAGGTTCACGGTACAGAAGAAGGGTCAAACTACCACCAGGGTCATGAAACTACTCCTGGAAATGCCCACAACTCATACGAAAGCCTTGTCAAATATGTGAACTTTGGGAGATCAATCAGGTTCTAGCGAGTGTTTCTTTAGGTTCACGGTACAGAGGAAGGGCCAAACTACCACCAGGGTCATGAAACTACGCCTGGAAATGCCTACAACTCATACGAAAGCCTTGTCAAATATGTGAACTTTGGGAGATCAATCGGATTCTAGTGAGTGTTTCTTTAGGTTCACGGTACAGAAGAAGGGTCAGACTACCACCAGGGTCATGAAACTACGCCTGGAAATGCCCAAAACTCATACGAAAGCCTTGTCAAATATGTGAACTTTGGGAGATCAATCGGATTCTAGTGAGTGTTTCTTTAGGTTCACGGTACAGAGGAAGGGTCAGACTACCACCAGGGTCATGAAACTACGCCTGGAAATGCCCAAAACTCATACGAAAGCCTTGTCAAATATGTGAACTTTGGTGACGAAATGTTTAGTAATACGGCCTTATTAAGTGTCTTTCAACTGTCTCTTCCCTCCTTCCTCTCTCCCCTCGCCTCCCTGTTCTTCAGTTCCGTACCCTCCCTTCTTCCTTATGGTCCCTGTCCTTCTCTTCTCTGCAATCACTCCCACTGCCTCCCTTCTGCTCCCTGTCCTTGATTCCTTTCTCTTCACTCTTTTCTCTACTCCCTCCCTTCTCTTCCCTCTCCTTCCCTTCCTTGCCTCCTTACCGCTTCCTCTCTTCCCTGTCCTTCCCTTCTCTGCAATCACTCCTACTGCCTCCCTTCTGCTCCCTGTCCTTGATTCCTTTCTCTTCACTCTTTTCTCTACTCCCTCCCTTCTCTGCCCTGTCCTTCCCTTCCTTCCCTTCTAACCTCTTCCTCCCTTCCCTATCCTTCCCTTCACCGCCTTTCCTCCTCTTCCTCCCTTCCCCGTCCTTCCCTTCACTACCCTTCCGCCCCTCCCTTTTTGTCCTTCCTACTCAATCAGTCTCCCTCCCGTCCCCTCACTTCCCTTGCTCCTTCGCTCTTTCCTCACTCCCTCCCTGTCTCCTGCCATTAGCACCCCCCCCCCCCCTACCCTTGCTGTCCCCCGTGTACCCAGCAGAAGACAAGCAGGTGGACCCGGAAGCAGCAGGAGAAGTAGTAGCAGGTCGGGGTAGTGCTCTTGAAGCGGCTGAGGAAGTACTGCTTTGCAACGCGCCCCTCCTACTACTGGTACCTCCTCCTCCTCCTCCTCCTCTTCTATCCCTCCTCCTTCTTGTTTTGCTGGATGCGATTACTATTTTTTTTATTTCTTGATCTACATTATTTTTTTTTTTTTTTTTTTTTTTTTTTTTTTTTTTTGTCCGGGCTCCTCCTTGTTCTGCTGCTGCTCTCCGCGTCCCGTTATGCCGGACGTCAAGGCGGGGCTTATAAATGACAGAAGCCTATGATCACGTGTGTATGCGTGTATGTAGGCGTGAGGGGGGAGGGGGGGGGGGATTATTTATTTATTTATTTATTTTTGTTTTGTTTATGTGTGTGTGTGTGTGTGTGTGTGTGTGTGTGTGTGTGTGTTTATATATCTGCCTGGCTGTACCTATTTATTCATCTCTACGCTCTTACATAAATTACCATCACCACTATCACCACCACCATCACCACCACAACTATCACCACCACCACCGTCATCAACAACAACAACAACAACATACACTCCTACATCATCCTCCTCCACCACCAACATCTTCGTATCACCTCTTGCTTCTTTATCTGTTTCTCTGTATGACTGTCTATCTCTCTGTCTATCTCTCTGTCTATCTTTCTGTCTATCTCTCTGTCTATCTCTCTGTCTATCTTTCTGTCTATCTCTGTCTATCTCTCTGTCTTTTCTTATTTCTCTCTCTCTCTCTCTCTCTCTCTCTCTCTCTCTCTCTCTCTCTCTCTCTCTCTCTCTCTCTCTCTCTCTCTCTCTCTCTCTCTCTCTCTCTCTCTCTCTCTCTCTCTCTCTCTCTCCCTCTGTATCTGTTCGGCTGTGTAACTTTTCTTTCTATCTCTATCCTCCACCACCACCACCACCAACAACAACAACAACAACAACACGACCACCACCACCACCAACAACAACAACAACAACAACAACACGACCACCACCACTACCATCAACACCAACCAACATCACCACCAACACTACCAGTACCTCCACAGCACCACCACCATTACTACTACCACCAGCACCAGTCAGCCAATTCTCCAGTCACCACCATCTGTATAAGCCAGCAGTCAGTTAGTTCCACTCAGTAGTCAGTTAGTCCATGGCGGTGGGGCTGAAGGCGTGTAGGCGGTGGATCAGCTGAAAGGGTTGTGAAAAGATATTCGAGGAAGTAAGTTGAAGACACCTTGAGAGGGATGCTTCTTGGAAAAGGGAGGAGGAGGAGGAGGAGGAGGAGGAGGAGGAGGAGAAGGAGAGACATGTGGGAAGATTGTGAAAGATGTTTTAGTGTGTGTGTGTGTGTGTGTGTGTGTGTGTGTGTGTGTGTGAGAGAGAGAGAGAGAGAGAGAGAGAGAGAGAGAGAGAGAGAGAGAGAGAGAGAGAGAGAGAGAGAAAGGCAAACAGAGACAAAGACAAACAGATAAAGACAGACAGACAGAGAGACAGACAGAAAGACACAGACAGAGACAGAGGCAAAGAGAATTTCAGACTGTTTTTATGATACAATTTGTGTTTCCTCTTATTCCCCTCCTCCTCCTCCTCCTCCTCCTCCTCTTCCTCCTCCACAGAATCGTCCTTTTCCATCTCACGTCTCTGGGGGTCTTTTTCTTACCAAGGTCATGTCACTTTCCCTACGACTCTCTCTCTCTCTCTCTCTCTCTCTCTCTCTCTCTCTCTCTCTCTACGTAACCAAATCACTGGACGTAGTCTATCTTGATTTCCAGAAAGCGTTTGATAAAGTCCCGCATCATAAATTACTTTACAAATTAAAGCAAATAGGTATTGACGGTCAAGTAAACCAATGGATCGCGAATTGGTTGAGCAACAGACAACAAAGAGTAGTGATTGACGGATTTAACTCAGAGTGGGCGCCTGTCACTAGTGGCGTCCCTCAGGGCTCGGTCCTTGGCCCAGTGCTCTTCATTATTTACATCAACGACGTGGATGTTGGACTCAATAACCGCATTAGTAAATTTGCAGACGACACAAAGATTGGTAACTTGGTTCTCACTGACGAAGACAGGCAAAGCCTCCAAGAGGATTTGCACAAAATTTCAGCTTGGTCGGATAGATGGGAGATGCCCTTTAACGTAGACAAGTGCCAGGTCCTTCAAGTTGGAACGAGGAATAAGAAGTTCGAATACGAAATGCGCGGCGTTAAACTCAAAAGCGTTCAATGCGTCAAAGACTTGGGGGTCAAAATCGCGTCAAACCTCAAATTCTCACAGCAATGCATCGATGCAGCAAATAAAGCGAACAGAATGTTGGGCTTCATTAAAAGAAACTTTGTATTCAAGAATAAAGATGTAATACTCCCGCTCTACAACAGTTTAGTCAGACCCCACTTGGAATATGCGGTACAGTTTTGGTCCCCCCACCATGCAAAGGATATTGCTAAATTAGAAGGTGTTCAGCGTCGGGCAACGAAAATGATCCCTTCCTTGCGCAACAAATCCTACGAAGAAAGGCTTTCTATCCTTAACATGTTCTCTCTTGAGAAACGTCGCCTCCGAGGAAAATTGATCGAATGTTTTAAAATACTTAATGGTTTCACGAATGTAGACAGATCAACATTGTTTATGATCGATGACAGTCTGCGCACGAGGAACAATGGCGTAAAACTCAGATGTAGACAAGTAAATTCAGATTGCACCAAATTTTTCTTCACCAACGTTGTAGTGCGAGAATGGAATAAGCTTCCACCATCAGTGGTCCAGTGTAACACGATTGACTCCTTCAAAAATAAGCTCGACCGTCACTTCCTTCAACTTAATATCAACTAGAGTAGAAATGCAACGTTTTGGAGTCTTCTGATTAATGTAAAATCACTTAGGTTTAAGGACAGACCACCAAGTCTGGACCATGGGGTCGGTGTGGTCTGATTTTCTATGTAAATCTATCTATGTAAATCTCTCTCTCTCTCTCTCTCTCTCTCTCTCTCTCTCTCTCTCTCTCCTTCTCCCCCATGTCAACCCTCTCCTAGGTTTTTCCTCTCCTCACTTTTCTCTTCCCTTCCTTTTCTCCGGGAGACGTGACATACACAAGGTTAAGAATGCAAAAAGGAATAAAGGGACACGTAGGGAGGAGGAGGAGGAGGAGGAGGGGACATGGCAGTAAAAGAGAGAGGGAGGAAGGAGACAAAGAGAGTGTGTGTAGGATGACAAGAGGATAATGAAAATGGGGAAAAAATGTTGCTTGAGGGGGAAGCAAAGTTAACAAAGCAAATGTAAACATGTGGAGGGAGTCAAGAGGGAAGGAGATTGAGAAATACAGCGCTGAGTGACGTGGTAGAAGGAAGTGGGGTGAAAGGATAGAAGGAGGGAAGGAATGGAAGGAAGGAGATGGAGAAAGACAGCGCTGAGTGACGTGGTAGAAGGAAGTGGGGTGAAAGGATAGAAGGAGGGAAGGAATGGAAGGAAGGAGATGGAGAAAGACAGCGCTCAGGGACGTGGTAGAAGGAAGTGGGGTGAAAGGATAGAAGGAGGGAAGGAATGGAAGGAAGGAGATGGAGATAGACAGCGCTCAGGGACGTGGTAGAAGGAAGTGGGGTGAAAGGATAGAAGGAGGGAAGGAATGGAAGGAAGAAAAGAAGTGAAAGCAGCGGATGAGGAAAGGAAGGTAATGATAGGCCTAGGTGTAAAAAAAATGAACGTGACCCAAAATAAAGAATAGGAGGATGAGAAGTGAAAAGATGATGAAGTTAGGCAAGATTAGGTTAGGTTTGGGCAAGATTAGTTGGATTGGGTACCTGTTGTTAGTAGATTAGTGATTAGTAGTAATGATAGGCCTAGGTGTATAAAAAATGAACGTGACCCAAAATAAAGAATACGAGAATGAGAAGTGAAAAGATGATGAAGTTAGGCAAGATTAGGTTAGGTTTGGGCAAGATTAGTTGGATTGGGTACCTGTTGTAAGTAGATTAGTGATTAGTAGTGATTATAAGCCAAGGTGTATAAAAAATTAACGTGACTCAAAATAAAGAATAGGTGAATGAGAAGTGAAAAGATGATGATGTCAGGCAAGATTAGGTTAAGTTTGGGTAAGATTGGATGGATTGGGTACCTGTTGTAAGTAGATTAGTGATTAGTAGTGATTATCAGCCAAGGTGTATAAAAAATGAACGTGACTCAAAATAAACAATAGGATGACAAGTGAAAAGATGATGAAGTTATAAGGCAAGATTAGGTTAGGTTTAGGTAAGTAGTAAGCTGGGTACGGTATCAGGACACCTCTCCTCCCGAAATTGACCTCTCTTTTTTACCACTCCTCTGTACTCTATTCAGGAGCATTAAGTAGCGAGCTTTTTTCTTTAATATTGTTTTCTTTTTTTTTACGCCCTTGAACTGTCTCCTTTGCTGTAAAAAAAAAAAGTGGGGTTCAAATAAACTAACCAAGATATCAATACTTTTGTCCTCACAGGGTTTGCGGTGGTGGGTAGGGACGGGGGAGGGGGATACTCTCTGCTTTTTGCCCTTGAACTGTCTCCTTGGCTGTAAAAAAAAAAAAAAAAAAGTGGGGTTCATATAAACTAACCAAGATATCAATACTTTTGTCCACACAGGGTTTGCGGTGGTGGGTAGGGACGGGGGGGGGGGGGGGGATACTCTCTACTTTTTGCCCTTGAACTGTCTCCTTTGCTGTAAAAAAAAAAAGTGGGGTTCATATAAACTAACCAAGATATCAATACTTTTGTCCACACAGGGTTTGCAGTTATGGGTAAGGGGGGGAGGGTACTCTCTACTTCGTGCCCTTGAACTGTCTCCGATGTAAAAATAAAAAAGAATAGGCAAACTTTGACGCCACGTTTTACGCAGCACACTTTCTTGCCGGTAACACAACGACCCTCACCTGCGCTCTTGATCGGCTGCTCTTTCGCCTAAAACACACACACACACACACACACACACACACACACACACAGAGGAGGAGGCCCCATGGTTGCCGTACGGAAGTGGTGGTTTGGACACAAGGTTCCATGCTTAAGCCTAACCCAAATTTTGTTATTTTTTTGTGACATTCAATCATCTTGACTCACTTTCTTATAGCTATCGAGTCTCCTTTCCCATCGAGGTAAAACTGGAACATCGCGGAAAGATAGAGTTGGCAAAAAAATATCGACTATTATGAATGATGGACTTGAGAATGAGAGAAAGTTAGAGCTATCGTGTGTTTTAGGCCGTTTTCATATTGCTTCATGTTGAGGGGAAGGCTTGAGCAGCGTTACCATATTATCGTACTCAAAACATCATCAGTTCCAGGGCCCAAAACTTTCGTAGGCACACAGATAACGCGATTCTAGTTAAAGTAATCGTTAAAAGCGTTACTTGCTGGTGTTTGTTTCCTGTTGCTGTGAGTCAAAAACCGAAAAATACAGTGTGCTGAGTGGCTGAGTACGATAATATGGTAATGCTGGGCTTGAGCTTCTTGACTTGCTTGTGTCATCATAAAAATGTACCCAGATATGTAGAGACTTGAGTCGACCACAGAAAACCACGAGAATATGTATACATGCAAGACTCAAATTAAAACACACACACACACACACACACACACACACACACACACACACACACACACACACACACACACACACACACACACACACACACACACACATATAGATACGGAGACGGGACCACACGAGCGTAAAGCCCAGGCCCTGTAAAACTACTACTAGGTAAATACACACACACACACACACACACACACACACACACACACGCACGCAATTAATAATGACATTCAAAGTTTACATACATCGACACCACATTATTTTACACGACTATATCATTTTAACCAATCAAGAACGTTTACATTTACATTTCCGAGATCCTTTTTTTCCTTTTTTTTCACTGTGACCTGTTTTACTTTTTTTTCCCTCCATTCAATAATCTTCCGTGTTTTTTTTGTTTTGTTTTTTTTGGCCCAACCCATATGGCCTTTGTCCGACTTTTTTTTCTTACCCTCGACTTTCTTTTCTCTTTTTTTTTTTACCTGTGACCTTAATTAATAACTTCCAGCCTATTTTCAATAAGATCCAATTATTTTTTTTTTCCATCACCGCTGGTTACTATGGCGGCCTCCTGTTAACCAAATAAGAGTAAGTAGGTCACTGCCAGGTGGACACACACTCACACACACACACACACACACACACACACACACACACACACACACACACACACACACACACACACACACACAAACACACACCTACACACACACAATGACAGACAGATTAACAGGCGTGATAAAAATCGTAGCCATAAACAGAATGTGCAAAACGAATCATTATAGACAAGGGATAAAATATTAGACAAAAAAAAATAAAAGAAAAAGAAAGTAAAAAAAAACATAGTGATAACATAAAGACTGAATAACTATTAAATGAGAGATTGTGCTTAACGATTCCTTAAGACTAATTAGATATCTGCCGCTTAGTAGGTCTCGTTAACCTCGATAATTATGTTCATTTAAATAATTAGAAGTATACAGTTTATCTCTAGCTGTCTATCTATCTATCTATCTATCTATGAAATGTTCTATTATCACGTGGCTCTCACTGCTCTTCTTCTCCTCCTCCTCATCATCATCCTCATCCTCTTCCCCTTCTCCCTCATACATCTGGGACCCCACACCTTTATAATTGTCGGAGGCAGCGGCAGGAAGAAGCGGGAAGGGGTTTTGCAGGAAGGGAAAAGGAGACAGGAAAAACTCAAGGGTGTACATGTAATTACAGGTGTGTGTGTGTGTGTGTGTGTGTGTGTGTGTGTGTGTGTGTGTGTGTGTGTGTGTGTCTCTTCTGATTTGCCCTCTACATTTCAGGCCGTTTTCATATTTCTTCGTCGCTGTTCAAGATATATTTCACGACACATTTATCAACACACTGCGACACCGTGAAGGGATGAACGTGACTACCAACACAGATCAAGTAACTTCCCGACAACTGTTTCACACGATACATCCTTTGAAGAGCTTTCTGGTTCTTTGTGACTTTTTTGCATAACCACATGACAGGATAACGAATACGACCTCAAGGACTCGCATACGGTGACACCCTGGACGCTCGAATGTGTTCTAAGCAGCGAAAAAGGAACTGGTGGTGAAGGAATTTTACTGGATGGGGAGGAGCCGTGATGAGAGAGTTTGCCTAGATTTTCGGTTCTTTGTGACTTGTTTCTTGTATAACTCTACTTCAGGATATGAATACGACTCTAAAGACTTACATACATACTGCTGGTGACACCCTGGACGCTCGAATGAACTGGTGGTGATGGAATTTTACTGGATGGGGAGAAGCCGTGATGGGAGAGTTTGTTTATCTTTTCGGTTCTTGTGATTTGTTTCTTGTATAACTCTACTTCAGGATATGAATACGACTCTAAAGACTTACATACTGCTGGTGACACCCTGGACGCTCGAATGAACTGGTGGTGATGGAATTTTACTGGATGGGGAGAAGCCGTGATGGGAGAGTTTGTTTATCTTTTCGGTTCTTGTGATTTGTTTCTTGTATAACTCTACTTCAGGATATGAATACGACTCTAAAGAATTACATACATACTGCTGGTGACACCCTGGACGCTCGAATGAACTGGTGGTGATGGAACTTTACTGGATGGGGAGAAGCCGTGATGGGAGAGTTTGTTTATCTTTTCGGTTCTTGTGATTTGTTTCTTGTATATCTCTACGTCAGGATGATGAATACGAGCCTAAGGACTTGCATACATACTGCTGGTGGGACGTTGTATGACCTCTCGAATTATGCTCTAAATCCACGAGTCGATTGAACGGAATTTAAGTGAAATCTATAGGCATAATGTTGTGTTGGTTAGGTGGGTAGCAATAGGTAGACTCCAGCCCCTGGTACTCACATCACCAATACAACACCAAGGCAATAGATTTCGCTCAAATGCTATTCAATCGACCCATGGGTGCTCGATACTGTTCTCTTTCATCTCCTTCTCATTATAGCATTCCTTTCTTATTTCTGTCATTTTTCCCCCCTTCCTCTCTCACTCTCTTACACTCCCTTCATGCAATTACTTCCTTCTCTTGCTTGTATCTCCTTGCTGTCTTTCTGTGCTACTGATGGTCGTAGGACTTTACTGGAGGGGCAAAGAACCGTAAGGGGTGAGTTTGTTGGGCTGGTTCGAGGGATGGAACCGTCTGGAAGGAGCGCGCGAGGGGTGGGCGGGTCTGCTGGTCGGTTCGCCGGCCGGCACAGCCCCTTCCCCGCGGCTCTCGGTCAGCCTCTGCGTCACAGGGAACCAGTCGTAACTGCGCCACAGCTGACACCAAAGAGCAAGGGCCGGAATGAATTGAATCGACATCTTTCTAAAAATTTAGGCGTAGGTAACCAATGCTTCTGTGGGGCAGTGTTAGGGCTGCCGTAGGGGCGCGTGGGAACTTTCCGTCACCTCCATGCCTTTGCCACAGGTCAGAGGCGTTCACAGGTAAGGGAGGGGAAGGGGGGAAAGGGATGGGGAGGGTGGGGTAAGGGCGGGGAAGAAAGGGTAGATGGGGTGAGGGTGGGATGGGGTGGGGTGGGGTGGGATAGAGTGATGTGGGGTGAAAGTGGGGAAGGGAGGGTAGGAGTGGGGGGTTAAGGGTGGGATGGGGGTGAAGGTGGAGCGGGAAGGAAAGGGGGGGAATGAAGGGCAGGAGAGGGGAGTCAGGATGAGGAATGAAGGGCAGGAGAGGGGAGTCAGGATGGGGAAGGAAGGGATGAGGAGGGGCAAGGGTGGAGGGTGACACCTTGCCCAACACCCAGCCACCTTGACCTCCAACAGCTAGGCAGACACGTAGGTACTAGTGACTCATATGTGCGTGCGTGTGTGCGTGCGTGCTTCTACTATCTTTTATTTTTACAGCAAAGGAGACAGCTCAAGGACTTAAAAAAAAAACAATAATGAAAAAAAAGCCCGCTACTTGCTACCCCTAAATCCTTAACTGCCCCTCTGTCCATTAACCTGTCTATTTTTCTCTATATCTATCTGTTTATCTCTATCTACCTACCTGTCTATCAGTCAGTCTATCTAACAATCTATCCCTCTGTCTACTGATCTATATATTTGACTAACGTTGTGTCTGTATGTCTATTTATGTGTCTATTTAAAGGTGAAAATGAATGTAAAAGAGTATTGTTACGTATTCTTCATGAACGAGAGAGAGAGAGAGAGAGAGAGAGAGAATTACGACACACCACCGAAACAATGAGAGAAATGAAATTCAATTAGTGTGATTACCTGGCGTTTCGTTACCTGCTGCTGGACACACACACACACACACACACACACACACACACACACACACACGGGCTATAGAACGATGTAGAAGGTAAAAGGTGGTCGCTGTCACTCTCTAGAAGACGATGAAGAGAAGGTCAACACGAACAGCACTGAGCCATTTTCTTCCACATGACACGACTTTATTATTTTTTTGCGTGTGTGTGTTCGTGTGCATGTGTGTGTGTGTGTGTGTGTGTGTGTGTGTGTGTGTGTGTGTGTGTGTGTGTGTGTGTGTGTGTGTGTGTGTTGACCAAGAACGAGTGCATGTGAGTTAATCAGATGTATGTCACAATACTAATTATCATTACTCTGTGTTATATAAAGCGGGTCTGATTGCTCATATTGTCGAAGAATGTCAGAATTTTCATGTGTAGCTGATGTATGTATAATTTTTCTCTCTATCTTCAATAAATTGCACTCAGACACATTCATACTTGAGTGCCACGCGTGATTTTAAGTTTCAGTACAATTTTCCGGTAAAGAAAAATTGCAATATAAGTTCAGTAATTAGTCCAGTAGTCAGTCCAGTTGAAGTCAAGGTGAAAACACGAGTAACGTTTTCTGGGTCCAAGTATCGTGACCAGCGGATTATTGAAGTAAAAAAGACCCACTTGTTAAACACCTGTCTCACTGGCCGCTTGTATGATGATCCACTACGTCATTTCAACCATCAGCTCCGGGTTTGCGAGATGTATAAAATAAACGTACATAATAAGCTGTATACGAAACCGTGACACTTACACATGAAACACAACCACTAGAACGATGTAAGACGCAGTACTGGTCATGTCATTATTGCTATTATCTTTTTGTCTTTCTAAATTCATGAACTATTTTTCTTTCATCAGTGGTGGCGTAGGTGTGAAGGTAGGAGACTTATATTATAATAACCGATCTCTCTCTCTCTCTCTCTCTCTCTCTCTCTCTCTCTCTCTCTCTCTCTCTCTCTCTCTCTCTCTCTCTCTCTCTCTCTCTCTCTCTCTCTCTCTCTCTCTCTCTCTCTCTCTCTCTCTCTCTCTCTCTCTCTCTCTCTCTCTCTCTCTCTCTCTCTCTCTCTCTCTCTCTCTCTCTCTCTCTCTCTCTCTCTCTCTCTCTCTCTCTCTCTCTCTCGCTCTCTCTGTCTCTCTCTCTCTCTCTCTCTCTCTCTCTCTCTCTCTCTCTCTCTCTCTCTCTCTCTCTCTCTCTCTCTCTCTCTCTCTCTCTCTCTCTCTCTCTCTCTCAGGCCGCAGCGTCCACCAGGAAGAACAGAAACACAGACCACAACCATTCAGACAGACAAGCCAAAGTCATACAGATACACCACAGCCACAATCACAGCCACAGCAACAGCCTCACAGCCCCGCCATACAGACCCCCAGACCACTATGCTAGTCAGCCTCCTGCCGCCTAGCTCTCCAGCTTTAACAGTAATCTTCCCAGTTAACAGACACATAATAATTAGATGACTTCAGTAACCACGCACAGCTATAGCGTATGACCCAAACGTTACCTTACAGTGGCCAACGCAGATTCGATACTCATGACTTCGCTGAAACATTGGGGTGTGAAAAGTGTTCGATAGTGGACTGCTATCAATGGACTGTGTTGTGAGCTGCGTGAAGGTTAGAGGTGTGGAGCTTGAGTGTGTTGTTCAGTGTAGCTCAGGGTGACGCCAACGGGAGTCACCTCTACCTCACCTTTACGGATCCCTGTGTGGGCGTGTAAAGACCTCTCACGCTACCATAAGGCGCCGCTTGGGCTACACGACAGCAGACGCAGCGCCCAGCCAGCCAGCCAGCCAGCCTCACCTCGCCACGCCAGACCAGACACCGGCCGGCTCTTGTGTGACCTCGGAGTGTGTGTGTGTGTGTGTGTGTGTGTGTGTGTGTGTGTGTGTGTGTGTGTGTGTGTGTGTGTGTGGTTATGCCGGTCATGCCCCACGTTTTTGGACATTTCACTCTCCCTCCCTCCCTCCCTACCCGTTCCCTACTACCTCCTTCCTCACCTCCACTTTTTTTCGTCATTCTTTCCTCTCCTCCCACTTGCTTAATGGCGTTCATCTTCTCTCCCGTTAGTCTGCCACCTCCCTTATATTTTTCCCTCTTACACCTTTAATGCTTTCTTTGCCTTCCCCTTTTCTCTTCCTCCCATTCTCTTTCCTTTGTTTTTCTCCCCTTTTAGAATTTTCGTTGCCTTCCCAAGTCCCTCTGATCCTCCCCTCATTATCTTCCCTTTTCTTCTTTTCTCCGTCCCCCTCTCTCCCTCTCTCCCTCCCTCTGGACACCTGCACCTCAATCAGTGAAGTACAGGTAACGGCTCCAGCCACACTCTGGTTTACCTCTGTCCAATGCGGCAGGTTAACCTTGATCTTCCACCTGGCAACACACACACACACACACACACACACACACACACACACGATGGCTATACTCACGACCACTTCCCTTTATTGCCTTTTCCTAGTACTCGTTCATCTCTCTGTCCTACCTTGCCCACACTACAACCTCTTGCATCCTACTCTTTTCTCCTCTTTCATTCCTCCCCGCTCCACCCTCCTCGCGGCACCCTGCTCCTTTCCTCCCCCTTGCCGGCCTGAAGCTAGAGTCCTCGGCTCAAGCGGGGCACGGCTGGCTGGCTATGCTCGAGGCTTATACAAACATCAATATGGTTTATGTAATTCGCTACTGGCCTTCTTTACACAACCAATCTACCGGTTTAGCGTCTCTTACAGCACTCCCCCCCCCCCCCCACACACACACACACACTTCCCTCCGTAGACAGTTAGCACCTATAAGCATCACTAAAAGACTGAAACGCCTGTGAAGAATACTGAAGCGTTATATGGCTCTTGACACATCTAAGAGAATTAAGTGTCTGTTGATGCAATCCATTATCGGACAGAATTCAACACCCGTGAAAAGATATAACAGAATTAAGAACATATTGCAGAGAAACTGACCTCACTTTTGGTTACTCTTTACTTTTTACTTTTGTGGGAGCGGCGAGTAGGGATTTTTTTGTACTCTTTTTGTTGCCCTTGAGCCGTATCCTTTGATGTAAAAAAAAATTAAACCCAAATCAACACTATTAACAAAAAACGACTGTGAACTGTAAACTAAGGAAACTGAATGTTGATTAACCGAACAGACAACATTGGACCCCAATTATCTAAACAAGAGTTCATTAAATTAACTTCTCACCAAAAATAGCATAGGACTGGAATAAACTGAATCAAATACTCTTAAGAAAATAATATTACCTTCAAAATTACTCCTGTGCTTTATTTCATCATTGCAACATAGAAAGGTTAGCTGCACGTGGCCTCGGAGATAGAGCGCACGCCCTTAAATCTACTTGTAACTTTAGGAAGATTGTATTTTCAACCCGACAGACACCACATGGCAAAGGAGACCACCGGCACCAAGACCAAAACCAAGACCTGCGGCACTTGTACAGCCAGAGCAAGAGCAAGAGCGAGCTAAATACTGTGTACAGGTGTGGTGGGCTAATCCAGGTAAGGGGGTACTCCATATGCTTTTCTCTTCGTTTTCCTTCCTCTCTTTCTCTCTCTCCTCCTTTCCCTCTTTTTCTTCCGGGTAATACAATGGAATGCGACCCTTGCCCCCTCCCCCCTTCCCCCTGACACTGCCCTTCTCGTCTTTAATTTAACAGTAGTCATAGTCTTTCTTCTTCGTTTTCCTTCCTCTCTTTCTCTCTCTCTCTCCTCCTTTCCCTCTTTTTCTTCCGGGTAATACAATGGAATGCGACCCTTGCCCTGCTCCCTCCCTCTGACACTGCTCGTTTCGCCTTTAATTTAACAGTAGTCATATTCTTTTCTCTTCATTTTCCTTCCTCTCTTTCTCTCTCTCCTCCTTTCCCTCTTTTTCTTCCAGGTAATACAATGGAATGCGACCCCTGCTCCCGCCCCCCCATTCCCCTGACACTGCCCTACTCGCCTTTCATTTAACAGTAGATAGGAAGCAACACAAGGGCAAAAAATAATAAGACACAAAAAAGCTCTCCCTCACCTTCTCCTCCTTCTTCCCCCTCAATGCAAGCACCTCATCCCCCACTACACAAAAAATAACGTACGATCATAACGGGTTCTTTTTTTCTCTTACACACCAAGCACTCCCTGTCACCCTTCTCTGTCTGTCTGCCTCGTTTCCTACTTACTGGGTTCCTCTTTAACTCTTCCATCTCCCTGCCTTCCTTCCCTCGCCTCATTTTCCTCTTCCTCTTTCTCCTCCTTTTCCGTCTTCTTCAGTCTCAACTTCCTTCTTCCGTCTTCATTTTCTCCTCTTCTTACTCGTTGTCTTCCACCTCCTCTTCCTTCTCCTCTTTCTTCTCCTCCTCATCATCATCTAAGCCTTCCTTCCCTCGCCTCATTTTCCTCTTCCTCTTTCTCCTCCTTTTCCGTCTTCTTCAGTCTTAACTTCTTTCTTCCGCCTTCATTTTCTCCTCTTCTTACTCGTTTTCTTCCTCCTCCTCCTCCTCCTCTTCCTTCTCCTCTTTCTTCTCCTCCTCCTCATCCAAGCCTTCCTTCCCTCTCCTCATTTTCCTCTTCCTCTCTCTCCTCCACCGTCTTCCTCAATCTCAACTTCCTCCTTTCGCTTTCATTTCTCCTCTTCTTACTCGTTTTCTTCCTCCTCCTCCTCCTCTTCCTTCTCCTCCTCCACCTCCTTCGCCTCCTTACCACCCACCAAACACACACACAACCACATACATACCTCAGTCACCCACTAAAAGCCGCTTCCTCCGCTCTTGTACAGCAAGGATTATTGTGTAGCAGTGAGTAGCAAAGAGTGTCTGGATGGAATACAAAGGAGAAGAAGTAAAAGGAAGAAGAGGAAGTAGAGAGCTGGAAGAGGAGGAAACGGAAGAAGTTGAGGAAGGGAGAGATTGAAGACGAAGAGGTAGTAGGAGTGGAGGGAGAGACGGAAGTGGAGGTGGATGAGGAGGAGACAGAAGAAGTGGAGACGAGGGAGAAGAGGAAGTAGGAGTGGAGGTGGATGAGGAGGAGATAGAAGAAGTGGAGACGAGGGAGAAGAAAAGGAAAAGAAGAGAGGAGAGAAAGTAGAGATGGATGAGAGGGAGACGGAAGAAGTGGATGAAGGAGGAGAAAAAAGACGAGAATGTAGACTTGAGGATGAAGAAGAGAAGTAGAAGTAGAGGAGGAGGAAGAAGAAGAGGAAGAATGAAGGAAGGGGACAAGGAGGAAGTATGATACAATGAGTTCCTTCTGGCATCTCTCACGTTTATATTTTATTTTCTACGTTTGTCCTTCCGCGTGGTTGCTTATTCCTGTCTTGTGCCGCATTCCTGTTCACTCATCTGATAATAAGTTCTTTCTGGCATCTCTCTCGTTTATTTTTTATTTTTTATTGTCTTCGTTTGTCCTTCCGCGTGGTTACTTATTCCTGTCTTGTGCCGTGTTCCTGTTGCCTTATCTAATCGTTTTCTTGGCTTTTAAATACTTCTTCTGTTGTTCTTTGTTTATTTTATTCTTTTCCGTCTCCCAAACCTTCTCCTTGCTTGCCCTCTTCTTCCTCATCCCTGTTTTGACCTTTCTCCTTTTTCTTTCCATCTTTATTCTTAATCTGATTTTTATTATTGTTATTATTTCTTCTGTTCTTTTATTGTTATTATTTCTTCTGTTCTTTTTTGTTTATTTTATTCTTTTCCGTCTCCCAAACCTTCCCTTCCTCCCTCTCCTTGCTTGACCTTTTCTTCCTCATCCCTGTTTTGACCTTTCTCCTTTTCTTTTCATCATATTCTTAATATTATTTTTATTATTGTTATTAATATTATTCCTTTTCTCCATCTCCCTCTCCTCCACCTCACTTTCCTCTACCTCCTCTTCTCCACCACCTCCTCCTCCTCCTCCTCCTTCTCCCCCTCCCCCTCTTCCTCCTCCTCCTCTGGCAGGGTAACAAAAGTGCCTCAAGCCCGTCCTTGAAGAGTCGGGGAGTGGCCAGGTCACCCTCGCGCACCCCCCCCCCCTTCAATCCCCCCTCTTCCCCCCTAATCCCCCTTTTAACTCCTAACACAACGCCTCCACTCCCCCCTTCTCTCTCTCTCTCTCTCTCTCTCTCTCTCTCTCTCTCTCTCTCTCTCTCTCTCTCTCTCTCTCTCTCTCTCTCTCTCTCTCTCTCTCTCTCTCTCTCTCTCTCTCTCTCTCTCTCTCTCTCTCTCTCTCTCTCTCTCTCTCTCTCTCTCTCTCTCTCTCTCTCTCTCTCTCTCTCTCTCTCTCTCTCTCTCTCTCTCTCATAGTCTTCACTCTCCTCCTCCACCTCTTTTTTCCTCCTAGTTTCCTCCACCCTCCTCTTTTTTCCTCCAAGTTTCCTCCACCTTTTTATTTTTTCCTCCAAGTTTCCTCCACCTTTCTCTTTTTTCCTCCTAGTTTCCTCCATCCCTCTCCTTCACCTTTTCTTATATTCTCCTCCATCTTTGTTCTTCTCCTCTCTCTCTCTCTCTCTCTCTCTCTCTCTCTCTCTCTCTCTCTCTCTCTCTCTCTCTCTCTCTCTCTCTCTCTCTCTCTCTCTCTCTCTCTCTCTCTCTCTCTCTCTCTCTCTCTCTCTCTCTCTCTCTCTCTCTCTCTCTCTCTCTCTCTCTCTCTCTCTCTCTCTCTCTCCTATCTTTTTCGCCTTCCTCCTCTCCCCATTTATTCTCTTTTTCCCCTTTGCCATTCTCCTCCACTGCCGCTTTCCCTTCATTCTTCTTCCTTTCTCTTCCTCAATACACTCTCTTTCCAGTCTCTTCTATCTTCCCTTTCATACATTCATCCCATTCTCTCTGTCCTTTAAGTTTCCTCCACCCTTCTCTTCCACCTATAATTTTCCTCCATCTTCTGTTGTTGTTGTTGTTTTTTATCCACGCTCTCTTTTGAGTCTCGTTTTTTCCCTGCTTTTCCTCCCCATCTCTCTCTCCTTTATCATTCTTTACCCCATCGCTTCCCATCATTTCCCATCATTTCCCTTCACAATTTCTACCCCATCATTTCCCATCATTCCCCTTCACCATTTCTACCCCATCATTTCCCATTATTTCCCATCATTCCCCTTCACCATTTCCACCCTATCATTTCCCATCATTCCCCTTCACCATATCTACCCATCATTTCCCATCATTTCCCTTCACCATTTCTACCCCATCATTTCCCATCATTCTCCTTCACCATTTCTACCCCATCATTTCCCATCATTTCCCATCATTCCCCTTCACCATTTCTACCCCATTTCCCATCACTTCCTCCCATTCAGATGCTCTCTCTCACTCTCTCCACCTTTCTTTCCTCCCTTCTTTGTACCCATCATCTCTTCCCTTCACCTTTTGCTACCCCATCATTTTCCATCATCACTCTTCTTTCCATCTACACTTTCCTCTTTTCTCTCTCTTTTCTCTCCCTTTCCGTCTTTCCTTCATCTTCATTTTCCTTCACCTTTTTTTATGGAATTTCATCACACACTATTGCAAATCATCATGACCTCTCTCTATCCCATCACCTCTCTCTCCCTCCCTCCTTCCCTCCTCTCTATCCCATCACCTCTCCCTCCCTCCCTCCTTCCCTCCTCTCTATCCCATCACCTCTCCCTCCCTGCCTTCCTCCCTCCCTTTTCTCTTCACCCCTCCCTCCATCTTCCATCCCTCTCTCTCTCTCTCTCTTTTCCTCCCTCCCTCTCTTTCTTCCTCTAATCATTACCTCTCCCAACTTTACCTTCTTATTGTATGCCTCTGTCTCTGTCTGTCTCTGTCTGTCTGTCTGGCTGTCTTTGGGTCCTTCTATCTGTTTGTTTCTCTGTTAGTTTGCCTGCCTCATCCTCATTCGCACCCTTATCCTTTTCATCCACCTCATCCCTCTCATCCTTCTCATCCTCACCCTCCTCATCATCCTCATTATCATCCTCTTATCTTTTCTTCCTCCCCCTCCTGGTCTCACCGCTTCGCTTCCTCCTCGTCATCTTCTCTTCCTAGTTCGACCAGATTTATACAAGACGCCTTGCACAAGAGGAGGTCCCGTTATGTGGAGGCCAGACGACGCCACGTGCTTTGGGGGAGGAGGAAGAGGAGAAGAAAGAGGAAACATGGAAATAAGGAAAGACGGGCAACAGAAAGCCTAATGGCCCGTTACGAGGTTGCCCTCTCTAGTGAATTAATCTGCTTGACAGTCACTCTATGCCTCCAAAGCAAATCAAAGCACTCCCGCACGTACGTTCAGTTTACTGTTGACGCACCAAAATAACGGTCAATTCGATTTTTAATGTCGATGGCTTAGCAATAGGAAGCAAAGGGTGCAAATCAATGGCAAAAGATCTAATTGGGGCTGCCTTGTACAGACCTACCGACCTCTTGCAGACTCCTACGTTCATATGTTCTTATGTACTCGTGATGGGGAAGAGAAAACTTCAGAGAGACACCGCGTCATAAAATGTAAGGGGTGCATGATGTTCGCGCGACTGGGGAGGGATACAAGGGTCGTGCGCGTGGTCGGTCATGCGTAACAGGGCTCACGGGCAAGGGTACGACTACAGCCCCTGGTGACCGTTTTTTTTCAGGAGGTCGTAGTTTCGTAAAGGTCGTGCGCAAACAGTGAGCGTTGTTGTGGGGGAGACGTTTCTGTGGGTTTTCATATCTTCGTTTGGAGGTCAGATTCAACACGTTTTTGGACTCAAGCTCAAATGTGGGTCTTTCTAACCACAAGGCTGTCAAGTGTGGTCAAATTTCTCCCTTCCTAAGAGATGTTTGTTCATGTTACTGTTACTCTCTTTTCTTCCTTTTCACTCCACTTTTTAGTAACCCATAATTTTCTCTTCTCATCTACTCCTTTTCCTACTCCTTTTCCCTTTCCCTCCCTTCATTTCTTTTACTTCTAGACCTTTCCTTCATAGTTATTTCTTCCATATTTTTTTTTTCATCCTCTCTCTCTCTCTCTCTCTCTCTCTCTCTCTCTCTCTCTCTCTCTCTCTCTCTCTCTCTCTCTCTCTCTCTCTCTCTCTCTCTCTCTCTCTCTCTCTCTCTCTCTCTCTCTCTCTCTCTCTCTCTCTCTCTCTCTCTCTCTCTCTCTCTCTCTCTCTCTCTCTCTCTCTCTCTCTCTCTCTCTCCATAATCACTCTTTTTTTAACTTATCCCTTCCCTTCTATTCCTTTCCTTTACTTCATTTTCACTGTTTCCTTAAGGTTATTCCTCCCTCTTTCACTTCATACTTCTCTTCCCTCCACCTGCTCCACCATCATTCATCTATTTTTCCACTAATTATTTTCTTTTCATTCTTTATCTTTTTCTCCTGTGTTTTTGCTTTCACGTTATTTTTCATTCCTTTCTTCTCCCCTACCCCTCCTCTTTCACCCCACCTTTTACACAATTATTCCCTCTTTCACTAACTTTTTCCCTTCTTTCTTTATCTTTTCCACGGTGCTTCTTCTTTCACAATATTTTTCATTCCTTTCTATCCCCCTTCCCCTCCTCTTTCACCCCACCTCTTACACAATTATTCCCTCTTTCACTAACTTTTCCCTTCTATCTTTCTCTTTTCTATGGTGTTTCTTTCTTTCACACTGTTTTCATCCCTTTCCTCTCCCTCTCTCTCCTTTCCCCTCCAGCGTTACTGCCTCCCTCACTCCCTCACTGTCTCACGGGTTCTCGCCCACCCATCAGCACCTGTCCGCTAAATTACAGGTATCAAATCAGGGGAGCGTTTCTCCACATTCGTTCCAGTCACTTTTTCTTTCCTTTGTTTTCCTTCTCTCTTTCACAATACCTTTTTCTTTGATATATATCTTTCCAGACGTCTTCCTCCTCCTCCTCCTCCTCCTCTTCTTCTGCTACTATAGATACTGACTACTACTACTGCTACTACTACTACTACTACAACACACACACACACACACACACACACACACAATGCAACACACAAAAACAAGGTGCGAGTGCTTCCTGCTTGGGTCGTGATATAACTTGCGTAAGACAGACCTCCAAGCCAACAAGTAAAAATATACATTATATAAGAAAATTCCGCTTATGTTACTGCTGTCGCTAATAATGATAATGGTGGTGGTGGTGGTGGTAGTAGTAGTAGTAGTAGTAGTAGTAGTAGTAGTAGTAGTAGTAGTGGTAACAACACGATCATCACTAACATCATTTTCACCACTACCATCACCATCACCAACACCAACACCTCCACCACCAACATCACCACCACCACCACCACCAAAAAAGAAAAAAAAAAAGGCAGAAAGGAAGCCCAAACAAAAAAAAATAGTGGTTGTATACGATATCCTTTACGTGACGTCACTCGTTTATACACACACACACACACACACACACACACACACACACACACACACACACAGACACAAATAGCCCCGTTACCGTTACTGAAGGACGACGTTCACTAAATACACAACGACTAAATACCTTCTCTGGTCACGTGGGGTTGTTTTTTTTCTACCTCTCAAGAAAAAAAAAAGTAATAGTGATTGCACGTACACAGTGGTATATATATATAAGTGTGTAGTACGGTGATAGTAAAATACCTTGACCTCTTCCAACTTATTAACTTTCTATGGTTAATTATGTTTCTTTCTTCCCTCTATCTATCTATCTATCTATCTATCTATCTATCTATGTGTCTATCTATCTATCTATATATCTATCTATATATCTATGTGTCTACCTATCTATCTATCTATCTATCTATCTATTTTTCTGTATGTCTGTCTATATATCTATTTGTCTATCTGTCTGTATCTATCTACCTATCTATCTATCTATCTATCTATTTTTCTGTATCTCTGTCTATATATCTTTTTGTCTATCTATCTATCTATCTATCTATCTATCTCGATATACCCTGACATAGCTTTATATAAATTTTCACCGTTTATTTTCATGCATTCTGACTTATCATCCCCGACAATGTCTTTTTTTTTCCTATAATTCATCTGTGTGCCCTTCTCTTCCCCTGGCAAGCCAATACTACTGAGAATATGAAGATTTCCGTAAACCATTTCCGAATTAATAAACACAACCTCTAATTAGCGTCGAGATGACCCAACGGCGGCGTTTCAGTTATTCTATTTCATAAGCCAAGAGGAGAAAGTGGAACGCTTACGTGGCGCTACCGTTGGAGGCGCCACCCGCAGCAGCAACAGACGCCTTGTACCTTTGTGTCATGAGGCGAGGTGAGGCTGATGGTGGAGGGAACATGGAACGGGTTAATTAAGGCTGACGGTGGAGGGAGGGGCGAAGAACACGCAACCACGAGCACCTCAGGACCCACCCACGACACCTCCAAAACTGAGAACAGGGTAATAAAGACAAGAGTGATATGAGGTGAGGTGAAGCTGATGGTGGAGGGAACATGGAACGGGTTGAGGCTGACGGTGGAGGGAGGGACTCTGTACTTAGCTTGCACGACCACCTCAGGACCCACCCACGACACCTCCAAAACTGAGAACAGGGTAATAAAGACAAGAGTGATATGAGGTGAGGTGAAGCTGATGGTGGAGGGAACATGGAACGGGTTGAGGCTGACGGTGGAGGGAGGGACTCTGTACTTAGCTTGCACGACCACCTCAGGACCCACCCACGACACCTCCAAAACTGAGAACAGGATAATAAAGACGAGCACTCTTCGCGATATGCGTTAATTTTCTTCAGGTAACATTGTAAGGGATGCTTTCAGTGTATGGAATCTTTCTTTGTACACCTCTACAAATAACTTCAAGGCAGAAATGAGTGGCTTCACGACCCACGTTAGTATTCTTCGGGTAAGTCTGTAACGGTTGTCCTCTGCGTCAACACCTCTCACTGCTACACTCTATGCATAACTTAAATATCTCCAGCCACTCTAAGATCATCAAAATTCACACGAGAACCTTTCCTGGCAAGCTTTACGTAAGTCTGTTAAATCTCCCTTTCTCTTCTCTTTCTCCTCATTCAGCTACACCCGTCACCCCTTCCTTTCCCCATTCCCCTTCTCTTCAGTCCTTACCCCTGAAATCAACTATTAACCTTCCTTCCTTCCTTTTCTCTCATCACAAACTTTACACTTTAGTCCTTAACTCTTCTCTTTCTCCTCATTCAGCTACACCCGTCACCCCTTCCTTTCCCCATTCCCCTTCTCTTCAGTCCTTACCCCTGAAATCAACTATTAACCTTCCTTCCTTCCTTCCTTTTCTCTCATCACAAACCTTACACTTTAGCCTTTAGTTATCTGTGTCAACGCCTTTCATGACTACATTTTATTCATACCAAAACGTCGGCAACTATTAAGAACACCGACACACACGAAGGCCCCTCTCACCAAGCATTACGTAAGTCAATTAAAGCTGCTTTCTGTGTCACCCTCTAGTGACCGCAAGTGATAGTCTAACAGGGCAATGACCGTCATACCATAAAAATACTGTTCATATTAACCATTTCGATAACTTCCGTGACAGTACAAAATGGGTCCGCACATACATAACTACAAGATATAGAAAACATAGCTGAAGCATATAGATGGACAAAAACATAAAATCGACAGATGAAACAATCCAGTATAAGTATTATGATAAGTCCGTAGCCAAAGACAAGTAAAAAAAAAACTGTCCCTTTAAACATTATGACAACGTTCGTAGCCAGAGAAAACGGGCCTGCTCATATATAGAAAAAAGAGTCTCCTTGTTTAAACACTATGATAACGTAAATAGCCAAACAATATTATAAGGTAAAGATCTCAGACATATCTAGAAAAAAAAGTCCCCTTTTTAAATACTATGATAACGTAAATAGCCAAACAATATTATAAGGTAAAGATCTCAGACATATCTAGAAAAAAAAAGTCCCCTTTTAAAACACTATGGTAACGTAAATACCCAAACAATATCATAAGGTCAAAATCTCAGACATATATAGAAAAATAGAGTCCCCTTTTTAAACACTATGATAACGTAAATACCCAAACAATATCATAAGGTCAAAATCTCAGACATATATAGAAAAATAGAGTCCCCTTTTTAAACACTATGATAACGTAAATAGCCAAACAATATCATAAGGTCAAAATCTCAGACATATATAGAAAAATAGAGTCCCCTTTTTAAACACTATGATAACGTAAATAGCCAAACAATATTATAAGGTCAAAATCTCAGACATATATAGAAAAATAGAGTCCCCTTTTTAAACACTATGATAACGTAAATAGCCAAACAATATTATAAGGTAAAGATCTCAGACATATCTAGAAAAATAGAGTCCCCTTTTGAAACCCTATGATAACGTAAATAGCCAAGCATTATTATAAGGTCAAAATCTCAGACTAACCTCCCCCTTCCCTTCCTTTCCCCCTCCCTCCCGTGTATTACACAGGTAATCTTTGTATCACTAGTCAGAGAGGACAAGGATGTTCTCCCTGCGTCAACACCCCCCAGCCCACTTTGCACATTATGAAAACATCAACAGTCAAACAAGATAAACTTTACTGAGCAGAACTTACACATACTTTTTTACCTTTCACTTGTTAGAGAGGGCAAGTGTGATCTTCATGTCAATACTCGCAAGTCGATAGGCAAACAAAGCGAGACTAATACTAAATAATTCTCATTCTTTTTTGCCTTTCACTCGCCAGAGGAAACGCAGAAAGCAAGGGTTGGTTGGTCGGTCATGCTCATCTTTTAACATGAAGAGGAAAAAAGTAAACAGATCCTCCATTACTTTTTATTCGGCGTCAGAAGAAAGGATCTTTTTTATCCTGTGTAAGGCAAGATTTTCCAAACGTCTTATAAGTATTAAATAAGTTATGCAGCTAGTTTGATTTATTAGTTCCATGTTTGGACGGAGTTTATTAGAAGTGTTGGATTTTCACAGAACGAAGTCAACATATTTTTTTTACAACAAAGGAGACAGCTCGAGGGCACACAAAAAAAAGGAAACAATAATATGAAAAAAAGCCCGCTACTCGCTGCTCCTAAAAATAATCCAAAGAGGGATCAATTTCGGAAGGGGAGGTGTCCTGATACAACAAAGGAGACAGCTCAAGGGCACACAAAAAAAGGAAACAATAATATAAAAAAAAAAGCCCGCTACTCGCTGCTCCTAAAAAGAATCCAAAGAGGTGGCCGAAAGAGAGGTCAATTTCGGGAGGAGAGGTGTTCTGATCCTGATATTACAAACTCAGCCGTAAAAAGTGATGTGGAAAAAATCAACGCAATCAACTAACCACGCCTTGCAAAACGGATCAAAAAGACAAATCAGCCACATTATTGTTATAGTAAGATTAATACGTTCGAAAAATCAGATGCAACTCATTACGAAACAGCAACAAAAAGGAGCGTTCCGTCAATGCGTCACCAAATTCAAAGGACATGAATACTTTTTTTTTTTTTAGTTAACCCGTCCGCTGCGATAGACACGAATTTCGCCTTCACTGGTAGCCCGGTAACATATACTCCCACGTCTTTCTCTGCCTCTGTGGTGGATAGTGGATGTGGATAGTGTTTCCCATGTGGTATTGGTGTGCTGGATTTCCTCTCCAAAGGTGCATGACTTTATATTTATCTTCATTGAATTGCTCCATTTCGGTAGCTTGGTGATGTCTTTTTTGTAGGAAATCCGCAGTCAAGGGGTTAAATCGTTATCTAACCCCGCCCCCCCCCCCCCCTGAAAAACAACATCGATCCTCCACCACTACTTCGTCAAACGTCACAGGACAGGATTTTTTTTTCTCTCGAGTTAAACAAAAAAAATAAGCTTCGCAACTTCACCAAATTTAGAGGCCAAGAATTTTTCTCTTACATAAAAAAAAACAGGATTGACGCTTCACCACTTCTTCGCCACACGTCACAGGACAAGATTTTTTCCTCTCTCAAGTTAAGAAGCAAAAAAAATAATTAATTTCACGGATTCACCAAATTTAGGACATGAATCTTTCTAGTACATAAATCCTAACTAACAAGCAACTCAACTAATTAATCGACGCTCCATAACTACCCAATCCAAGGTCACACGCAGGCCAGGAATGTTCTCTCGCTTCAGCCTCCGCGAAACAGTATAAAAGAAGGAAGAAAAATGTAAAGTTTCCCGTTACCTTGATGGGCGGAGGCAGGGGCGGCAACAGTACTCCCTCACTCACTCCCTTCTCCTCTCCTCGTCCTCGTCCTCGTCCGTCCTGCTCACCTCGCCTCGCCTGCAACACGGCCGAGCAAACATTACCACCGATACAAAACTGTCAGGCTTACCGCACTCTATATAAAACAATCAGGCTTACCGCACTCTATATAAAACAATCAGGCTTACGACACTCCATACAAAACAAAACTCTAGACAACAACATGACGCTTAATATAAAACAACCAGGCTTACCACACTGTAAAAAATAACTACCAGAAAGAGCCAGGCTTACGACACTATACAAAACAGAACTATACAAAATCACTATACAAAGCAAAAACTCCATAGAAAACAACCGGGCATATGACACTCTATACAAAACTAAACTATAGAAAACAACCCAGGATTACGACACTATGCAAAACGAAACTCTGTACAGGAGAACCAGGCTTACGATACAATACCCTCTGCAAAACAACCCAAGCTGGGGACACTAAGCCATTCAGCCATGCAACCACGTGGGAAATAAACTATGAGATCCTAGATGTTCATAAGTCTGTCCAATGTCTCCATGACGATACAGCTGTCACTCATAAACCAACCAACCAACTTCATTATATTCGTTTTCGACACTCACTCCAACTTATTTATCTCCTGTCACCGCCACACTACTGTTATCTGTTTCTCTGTTCTTCTCATTTCTCCCACTCACGTTTCCTCCACTTCTGCGATCTGCGTCACTCCTCATCCTTCCCTTCACTCTTCTTCGCGTTTTCCTCTACTCACTCACTCAGCTCTTCCGAATGTCTCTCTCCACCGTTTCTATTTTCTTCTCGAACTTTCCTCCATTTTTTCTTTATATTTTTTTTTCTCCACTCCACTCCATCCCTCCCTCCCCTGGGCCTCGGCATTGCGACACTCGGCCTTGGGAGGGAGGGACTGATGGCCAAGTAATCAGTCGGGGCCCCAACTTGTGTCTGATAGCCCTCGTGTGCGACTTTTTCACGCTGGGCCCCAAGAAGGACACGGGGGATGCAGGGGCAGGATGAGGTGTACCGGGGAAGGGGGAAGGGGGAGTGGTTGATTGGGGTTGCTCTCAAGGTCGCCCAAAACCTGCATTATCCCAGTTGTTAAGTAACCTGTGAGCTATTTTGTAACCTGTCCTAGCGTTGCGTAGCGGGCGTGGCGAGGGCGTGGTGGGGTGAGGCGTATGGAAGGCCGGGTGGACACGAGACGGTTGATTTACGCAGCCAGTGTCCTGTTTTGTCGAGTGTGGAATGTTGTGAGGCCACCGACTGGGGCGATCTGGGTTTTTAAAGATAGGCAGACAGACAGACTGACAAACAAACAACCAGGCAAAGATACACACACACACACTTTTTTTTCTATTATATTTCAAAATTTGTATTTTCAACGTGTATATTTTCAGCTTTACAGCTGCAATTACTGAATAAACCGTTTATTATTATTATTATTATTACACACACACACACACACACACACACACACACACACACTCAAGTACCGTTCAAGGATGTGCCTCCCGCATGATCACATTAGCAAGGATGGACCTGCCTGCTTCCACGTGACCACCGGCCCGGCAATGCAAGGCCGCGAGGGGCTGCCTGCAGGGCTGCCGGGGCGAGGCGGGAAGATCGGGCAATACTGACAATCGGAGCTCATTTCATACAGTCATTTGCGAACATTTCGTGTTCCATACTATCATTTTTCACTATAAAGATTTCTTTTTTCTTATGTGCTGCCTATAACACCGGTAGATTCTTGAGGGACCCGGTGGATGGCCCCAGCCAATTAGTGGCGCAGGTGAATTTATTTTAAGCGGCTGCCATGATATATGACTTGCTTGGCCCATGCTGCCCCACGGTGCTCCTCTTGACAGTCGCTGAAGTTAAGGTAAGACGAGTTAAGGTTGACTGAAGATCAGCTGGACTGCATGTGGGTTATCTTCCTCCACTCGGCGATGGTTGAAAATCTCAGCGTTTTTCTGTGGGTCTCGGGATCACTACGTCCGAGCGCTAACCACTCGGCCACAGCCTATTTCGGTTTATTTTCAGTTGATATTGACTCTTAGATTTTACAGGGCTTGTGTCTAGAGATTCTAGTGAAGATATAAAGAGTAAGGAGTTGGTGGTGCACGATACCATTAGTGCTTGCTATAAAAAATACCTGTTTGAACTTAATTACACTATAAATGCTAATGAGGCGATTCTGAGCTCAGAGGTTCTGGCGAAGGTCCAACGAGAGTAGTACACCATCAAGGGCGCCCGATATGGAGATGCAGGAGGGAGGGAGGGGGGAGGGGGGGAGGCTAGGGCGAGAAGACACTTGGACATTTAAGGGGGTGGGGTGTGGAGTCCTTGTGAGGAGGGGGGGGGAGGGGCACAGCGGGACACGTTGGCGCCCCTCGTGTCCCGTGCCGGCCGGCGAGCGCGTGGCCATCAGCAGCCATGTTTGCCTCGATTCACCTTGGCGCTATTATTAAAGACACCGAGTTTTACAATACCTGTGAGGCCAACCAGGTGAGAACAGGTATGCCCCCCTCCCTCTCCCCATCCTCCTTGTCCCTCGTCCACACCAGCGTCCTGCCCCTTCCTCGTTTTTAATTTGTCTTCCACTTTCTTCCACTCCGTTCAGTCCTGGACTCATTTTCTTCCTCAACTATAATCCATGTCTTCCCTCTTCCCCTTCCCCTCTTCCCCGCTCAGCCCTGGACCTCTTCCCTCTTCCCTCTTCCTCTTCCCCGCTCAGCCCTGGACCTCTTCCCTCTTCCCTCTTCCTCTTCCCCGCTCAGCCCTGGACCTCTTCCCTCTTCCCTCTTCCTCTTCCCCGCTCAGCCCTGGACCTCTTCCTTCTTCCCTCTTCCTCTTCCCCGCTCAGCCCTGGACCTCTTCCCTCTTCCCTCTTCCTCTTCGCCGCTCAGCCCTGGACCTCTTCCCTCTTCCCTCTTCCTCTTCGCCGCTCAGCCCTGGACCTCTTCCTTCTTCCCTCTTCCTCTTCGCCGCTCAGCCCTGGACCTCTTCCTTCTTCCCTCTTCCTCTTCGCCGCTCAGCCCTGGACCTCTTCCCTCTTCCCTCTTCCTCTTCGCCGCTCAATCCTGGACCTCTTGCCTCTTCCTAACCCTCTTCCCTTTTCGTCTTCCCTTTTTCTCTTCCACATTTTATTCGTCATATATAATCCAGTCCCTCTATGCACTCACCTCCCCCCTACCCACTCCCCCTTTCCACCGGCCTGCCCCGCCCCCTCCTCTCCTCCCCAATCCAGGACTTTTCCCCTCACTCCCACCCAACTCCCTCCTGTCCTCTCCCTCATCTCCCTCCTCTGCCTGGCCTTCATGCCCCTCATCTCCTCCCCTCGCCACATGGAACAAAGCAGCATCCCACCTTCTTTTTCTCCCCCTTCTTCTAGCATCTTCACCATCAGTGCCGTACGTCCTGATCTCTTTGTTCTATCTTCCACATGTTATTATTTTTGTTTTATTTTCAATGCATTCTTTATCTATTTTTTTTTTTTTTAGAGGTTTCGTTCATGAGATTCTTTCCCTTTATTTTCCATCAGCATCATCATCATCATCATTGTAAAATCCTCCTCTCTTCTCTCTCTCTCTCTCTCTCTCTCTCTCTCTCTCTCTCTCTATCTCTCTCTCTCTCTCTCTCTCTCTCTCTCTCTCTCTCTCTCTCTCTCTCTCTCTCTCTCTCTCTCTCTCTCTCTCTCTCTCTCTCTCTCTCTCTCTCTCTCTCTCTCTCTCTCTCTCTCTCTCTCTCTCTCTCTCTCGCGTAGTTTTTCTTATATTCAAATCAAGGAGACCAAGAAACCTTATTTTATGTAATGTAGGGCGGGGGTGCGTTATAAAGATGCAAGCTCCCCCACTCCGAAATACTACATTGTCGAAGATTGGTTTTTGTATAACATGGATATTTTTTCTGTCATCGCTTCTGTCTGTTTTTACCTTTACTGTCTCCTGTGTTACGAAAAAATATTCTAAAGTGTCTGACATTGCCCAAATTACTCTGAACCAACCTAGTCATTAAGAACCCATCCCCCTTTAAATCAACTTGAAGGTGACACTCTCTCAGCCCCCCTCACCCAGCCACCCACTCCTTTTCCCATCACCCACTCCCTTCTCTTTTTCATTCACGCCTCTCCCTTCTCTTTTTGCCCCTCATTCAATCTCTTCTCTTTTTCTCCTTCACCCAGCCACCCACTCTTTTTCCCATCATCTACTCCCTTCTCTTTTCCAGTCATGCCTCTCCCTTCTCTCTTTCTTCCTCATGCAATCCCTTCTCTTTTTTCTCCTTCACACACTGTTCTTTCTCTGTCCCCTAATCGACTCACTTCTCTTTTTCCAATCACTCATTTCCATTTCTCTTCTTGTCTCTCATCCAGTCCCCTCTCTCCACAATCACCCACTCCCATCTCTTTTTCCACTCATCCATTCCCTTCTCATATCCAATCACTCTCTTTCCTTTTCTTTCCCCCTCCCATTCAGTTTATTTTATTTTCCTCACTGAGCCACCCCTCTCTCTTCTCCCCATCATCCCTTCCCTTCTCTTATCCTATCAGCCCTTTCCCTTCACTTCCCCCCCTCTTTCAATACCCTTCCTTTCAGACTTTCACCACCTCCCCTCTCTTTCTGCCCTCACCCACTCCTCTCACCCACTCCTCTCACCCACTCCCCTCAACCACTCCCCTCACCCACTCCTCTCACCCACTCCCCTCACCCACTCCCCTCAACCACTACCCCCTCTCCTTAATGTGTCACCTTCAGCCTTCCGGACAAACGTTAATCCATTTATTTATTTGTATTTTTAAGTTACTCCCTTTAGTCTCTGTCTCACATATTTTTCTCTGAAGTTTAAATTAAAATGGCACTCCCGCGCCCACTCCTTTTTTTTTTTTTACAGGATCCAGTTCAATTTTTTTCTTACATTTATTTTCTTATTTTTCTTCTCATACAAGTTTTCTCACGCCCCTTCTCTCTCCCTCACTCACCTCCCCTTACCTTTTTTTATTTCCTGCACCCCTCCACCCCTCCTCCATCGATCAGGGCATTCAGATTTTTTTCGTTTTCTTTTTACTCTCTTCATCACTGAATTCCTGATGTTTGAATTGAGATGACACCCCTCCCCTTACCTACCCCCTCCCTTCCCATCTCTCAATTTTCCTCTTTTTCACTTATCTGCCGCCGGCCATCAGGACACATCAGCCTTGAGTCTCACGTACACCAGTTTCTCGGACAAGTTGGGGACGCAAACCCTTCCTTCGCCTCTCCCTCCCCCCGCCAAGGCAATAATCCAAGCCTCCACTTTTGCCCCTTCTTGTGCGTTGTTCCCCTTGCCTCGCCCCGCGCCTGACGCACCCAGATCAGTATGCACTAAAAAGTCATCGTTTCTTTCAGCAATCAAACTCGGCCTTGTAGTAGGATCTGCCGCGCCTAGGCATCTGCGGCTGGCGAGGACAAACGAGGTATGTTATTCACGGCCACAGAAGGGCGTGGACGCATACAAGGTCAGTAGGATACCTTGGGCACTTACGAACGCAACTATGCATAAGAAACAAACGTGGGTACAGACAGACATCCCCCCCCCTCCCCGACCCTCAGGCAGTTTTGACGTATGTGACATGGTGAACGACTAGAATTATAAGGTCAACAGAATACCTTGGGCACATCTACAGCTATGCAAAAGAAACAAGAGCGGATACACACACCTCCCCCCTTTATAATATCAACAGAATACAAGTCTTTGAATAATAAACAAGCATAGACGAACTCATACCCTCCCCCCTTGCTGACAGTCTTGAGTTATGTGATATTAGATGGGGAAAAAATGTTGAAAGAAGAAAGGTGAACGAAAGGAAGAACGAGGAGGTAATAGGTGAATAAAATGACGTTAGAACAAGTGAGGGAAAGGAAGGAGACGAGAGAAAAAAAGCCATGATGAAAGGGGAGTGACATAATTGAATAAAGGGAGGAAGACAGAAGCAATAAGTAGTAGAAATACACGGATTAGAATATAATAAGCAAGCAGAGACGAACATATACCCTCCCCTTTGTTGACAGTCTTGAGTTATGTGATATTAGAGATTGGGAAAACTGAACTTCTATAAGGTCAACAGCATACACGGCTTTGAATAATGAACAAGCAGAGACGAACACATACCCTCCCCCTTGTTGACAGTCTTGAGTTATGTGATATTATAGATTGGGAAAAACTGTACTTCTATAAGGTCAACATAATACACGGCTTTGAATAATGAACAAGCAGAGACGAACACATACCTTCCCCCTTGCTGACAGTCTTGAGTTATGTGATATTAGATGCGGAAAACTGAACTTCTATAAAGTCAACATAATACACGGCTTTGAATAATGAGCAAGCAGAGACGAACACATATCTCCCCCCATGCTGACAGTCTTGAGGTATGTGATATTAGATGCGGAAAACTAAACTTCTATTAGGTCAACAGAATACACGGCTTTGAATAATAAACAAGCAGAGACGAACACATACCCTCCGTCCTCAGGCAGTCTAGAGGTATGTGATTTTAAAAGGTAAACGACTAAAACTTAATACGGCCAACTGAATACCTTGAGCATTTACGTGGCTCTGAATGAGAAACAAGACAGACGCACGTAAATACAAATCCCTTGTTACAGACCAAAAGGATGTGGTATTAAATGGTAAAATGGACCCCCTCTTTCGGCCACCTCTTTGGATTCTTTTTAGGAGCAGCGAGAACCGGGCTTTTTTATTATTGTTTCCTTTTTTGTGCCCTTGAGCTGTCTCCGTTGTAAAAAAAAACCGACTAAAAATATAAAAGGTTAAATAAAATACCTTTTCCACATACGCACATTTGAATAACACAACAACCACCACAAAGCCACATACGCACGAACCCTTCCCTCTCACACAGTCTTGAAACATGTGACATTATAATTATGGTGATCGAGTAAACAACGGATACAAGAGACACCCGAAGCGAAGGAATGTGAGTGAAGGAAGACAGTCACGAAAAGGGAGTTGATGAGGCGAATTATCAAGCTCCGCCAAGCCTAGAAGTGCTGTGGAAATAAGGACTCTCAACTCCACACCAACGACCTTACTGATAGATGACGCATACATACGCCTCATACATACGCCTCACCTCGCTATGCACGCTTTCGTTAACACAATTTTTCTTTTCTCTCCTTGTTTTTATTTTCTTTCACTTTCCTTTTTTTCTTTTCTTTTTCCCACAGTGGCATATCAAGGCTGTCTCGCCCCTCGTAACTCGTCTCCAAGGTGATGATATTTGCATCATAATTACCAGGCGTTTCTTCTCACACTAAAAACACGTTGCTTGGCTTCCCTTTCTTTGACACCTTGATGGAGCATGACCACGCCCTGCACCATGAACCGACGCCTCCGCCTCTACCCACCTCCTTCACTCACTCACTCACTCACGCACTCACTCACTCACTCACCCACTCACTCACTCACTCGTCGAGGTGCTCACAAAAGTACGCTTTCACCATGATTCCGTGATTTTTATGAAGAACAATAAATACTGAACACACACACACACACACACACACACACACACACACACACACAAGAACAAGCACACACACACGAGCAAGACCACAAACAAACACAAGTACATACCAAAGATATAAAAATAGGTACAAAATCACAAGAGCCCATAGAACAGCGAGCAACAGACACAAACAGAACACAGACACTACAGGAAACAGACTCGGAAAGGAAATATCCATGATTAAAATTTACTAGCGACGCAGTAAACCTTTCCCTCGCTCTATCAACCCAGACACTCCGCCTCTCCACACTACATGACCGGAAGATGACCCCTGTTGAGAGCGGCACTGACGGATGACCCGCACCAACTGGTTAGGTCTTGTCAACCATTGCACGTATACCATTACCCGAGTCAAAGTCTTCCCCCGAGGGACGGTGAACCCTGGGTGACGCAATGATGGAAGCCCCAAAGCATGTTACGTATCTCTCTCTCTCTCTCTCTCTCTCTCTCTCTCTCTCTCTCTCTCTCTCTCTCTCTCTCTCTCTCTCTCTCTCTCTGTGTGTGTGTGTGTGTGTGTGTGTGTGTGTGTGTGTGTGTGTGTGTGTCATGAGAAAAAAACGGGAAGGAATGTTTAGGTTCTCTTATCAGACACAGAACTCCCAACAATTGTCCAATTTTGTATTATTTCCTGATTTTGCAACGCGTGTGCCAGTTTGTGTGTGTGTGTGTGTGTGTGTGTGTGTGTGTGTGTGTGTGTGTGTGTGTGTGTCTCTCTCTCTCTCTCTCTCTCTCTCTCTCTCTCTCTCCCATAATGGCACCGTTGTGGAAGCTTTGCCGCAACATCCTCCCTCAACACCGTAACTACGAGAGTATCCTTGTACCCTCACCTCTCGCCGCCTTAGACTCCCTTTCCCTGTCTCTCCCTTTCCTTCGGCCCCTTAACCCTCCCCCTCCACCTCCTCCTCGTCCGTCTAACACGCCACAACCTCAGCCTCGATTTCCCCGTCACTCCTGCTCGGCTGCTCCTCTCCCCCGGTCTTTTCTCCCTTTTTTCACCATCTCTAGTTATTTTATATTTTTTTGACTTCTCGTGTCCTTCAGCCAGGCTTTCATCTTCAGCCCCTAGTGCCTTGCGTGTGTGAGGGGGGGGGGGGGAATCTGTGTGTGTGTGTGTGTGTGTGTGTGTGTGTGTGTGTGTGTGTGTGTGTGTTTGAGAGAGAGAGAGAGAGAGAGAGAGAGAGAGAGAGAGAGAGAGAGAGAGAGAGAGAGAGAGAGAGAGAGAGAGGAATGTTGGATTGATAGATAAATCAACTCATTTATCCCTCGATACAATGATCCATCTATCCACTATCTACCTCCATACAATCTGTTTATCTACCTGCCTATCTACCAAATCGGGAAGATAGAAAAATGAATTGATAAAGATTACTGATGATTAAATAATGAGTAGCTAATAATGGATGGGTGGATAAACAAATGACTTAATTAATCATGTAACTATTTAATTAGAGAGAGAGGAAAAGAGAAAGGGAGAAAAATAGAGAGGGAGAGAAACAGAGAGGGAGAGAAACAGAGGAAGAGAAATGGAGAGGGAGAGAAAGAGAGGGAGAGAAACAGAGAGGGAGAGAAACAGAGAGGAAGAGAAATAGAGAGGGAGAGAAACAGAGAGGGAGAGAAACAGAGAAGGAGAGAAACAGAGAGGGAGAGAAACAGAGAGGGAGAGAAACAGAGACGGATAGAAACAGAGGAGAGAAACAGAGAGGGAGAGAAACAGAGAGGGAGAGAAATAGAGAGGGAGAGAAACAGAGAGGGAGAGAAATAGAGAGGGAGAGAAACAGAGAGGGAGAGAAACAGAGAGGGAGAGAAACAGAGAGGAAGAGAAATAGAGAGGGAGAAAACAGAGAGGGAGAGAAACAGAGAGGGAGAGAAACAGAGAGGGAGAGAAACAGAGAGGAAGAGAAACAAACTGAAACACAGACAGACACACAGACAAACAGACAGATAGACGGAGACACAAACACACAGACAGACAGATAGTTATAGAGAGAGAGAGAGAGAGAGAGAGAGAGAGAGAGAGAGAGAGAGTATAACGATAGTCTTGTTATGCATAATGAATCACAAATCGCAACTCATGGGATATCTTTTATTTCACGGCCGCAGTAAATCAAGAATAATCACAGAAAAGCTTCCCTCATAAGACTATTTTTTTAGCGGACAACAGCTGTCTTCCAAGGTAATGGGCAAGGGGCGCGAGACATGCAATCACAAGGGATGACTGATTTTCTTATGTCACACCCACCACGGACCTATAACCCCGTGTCTTTTCGGGAGTCTGTGCGTGCAGGTTTGTGCTGTCTAATGCTAGGCGCCATGACTCGCCTCCTGGGGTCTCGAGGGGGAAATTTAGCAGCGTGAGTCTGCTTGGAAAATAGCAGGGAACGAGCCACTCTGACAGCGCGTCGAGTCGTGACACTTTGATTCTTGACCTCAATGTTTCTTTTTTATCGTCCTGACCTTTAGTCCCGAGGCATCGTTTGTTTTCTTCTGTGAAAGGAAGCGGGTTGTTGCTGAGACCAGAATGGCCTCAGCGGTGGAATGGACGAGGTGAAAAGAGGAAAGAAAAGGAAGTGAAGGGTTTGGGATGCGCTGGGTGACATGCACTGCGTCCTTGTAGAGGAAAACCAAGTACTCGAGGAGAAAGTTGTTGCAAAGCGCTCGTGAAGGGAGTCGTGGCGGGGTGAGGGACGGCGGGAGGCAGGGGCGGGGAGGGAGCGTCTGGCTTGCCTGAGGGGAGAAGAGGAGCATCCGGTAAGTGGCACCGGCGGGGGGCCGTGCTGCCGTATAGAGGGGCGGGGGAAGAGGGAAGGAAAGCTTTGGGAATCTTGGTGGTGGTGATGGTGGCGGCGGTGGACTCCAGTGAAAGTGTTGACCAGCACGGTAGTGCGCATGCGCGTGCGTGGCCCGGTATATATCGTGAGCGGGTGGGGCTGGTCGCGAGTGTCAGCAGCCGGACCTTCACATAATGGCTCGCCTTTGGTACATGTGGAGCACCGCCGTGCTTTTGGCCGCCGGTGAGTGGGTGCGTGAGTGCGTGCGTACGTGAGTGTGACTGTGTGACCTGTGGCCTCGACCCGCCGCTGACCCCGCGCCTCTCTGTGTGACCTCGCCTCCTCCCGCTGCCCTGCTCCCACGCCAAGCCAGTTTTTGCCTCGTGAGGTGCCGTCCAAGGATGCCGTGACTCGTGTTGGTGGCTCTCCCTCCCCCGTGCCCGACCTCCCCACCCCCCGCTCCACCCTGCCAACCCTTCATCCCATCCCCACCCTTTGCTTCACCCCTTACTTAAATGCCATAATTTTCGCATCTCTCCCCTTCATTACCTCCCCTCTGTACCCCATTCCTCGCCTCCATACCCCCTCCCTTTAACCTCAACCCTCCCTTTCTTACATCCTTTCGTCCTCCCAGCATAATGACACGCCCGCCGCCCTTCCACCTGCCCGCCCCTCCACTTATTCATACCCGGTCACGAGCACCTTCCCCTCCCCATGCGCACCCCAACACCCCTTCACCCTAATGCCCACGCCTGTGAATATTCCTTCCATAGCCATTCTCGTGCATAAGTGTTAAGAGTGTGAATACTTGCGATGCCAGCACACTACCACAACCACAGCCACAGCCACTACCGCTACCACAAACATTCCCAAGCATAAGTGTCAATTGAGAGTGGAAATACTTGCGATGACAACCACAGCTCCCCCCCCCACCCCCACCCCCGCCCCCACCCCCACCACCACCACTATGTTCATCGCTGCAAAGTACATCGTGTCTCAGTGCCATGTGCAGTGTTACCAAATCCTGTGTGCACCGTTCAGCCGGCACCGCACACACACTCTTCAACAGGGCACCCTTCCTATGGCACACCCTCCTGGAAAGCACCCCCCCCCCCCTTCTCTCTCTCTCCGGGCACCTTTGACTATAGAGTGTGAGGTGTTCTGGGTTCACTGCAGTCAAGAAGGTCACGTGTGTTAAGGAGATTACAGGATTACGGGAGACACAAGACAATATTTTTTTTTTTTAAGTGGACAGTAAGTGCTGAATCAAGTTGAGTTTGTGTAAAGTGGACAAGCAACCACACGCACACACACACACACACACACACACACACACACACACACACACACACAAACACACACACATACACAAACACACACACACACGCACACATATGCCTCTCACTGAAGAAAAAAAAACGCGAATGAAACAAAAGAACGGAAAACACCTCGATAAAGCAAGAAAAAAACAGAGCATTAACTTAAAACAATGGACTGTAAAAGACATAAATTATTTTCTGATTATGCTGCGCCAGATCGCGTTGGCTTAAGATTAAACAAAACTAAAAATAGGCACTGGCAATGGACCTTCCCTATCGGTACCCCTTCCCCCCCCCTCCCCCCCGGTCTCCCGTCTTCCTATGTGTGCCCCCCAACCCCCAGTGTGCCCCCTACCCCTCCCCCTCCCCTTAGTACCGAGGCCCACGTAACATGCACCTGCCAGATCATACATACCCCACTGCCACCGCTGCCACGCCTCACACCGGCCGAAAACAAGACCACGTGGCCGCCCCCCCTTGCCACCGCCACCTCGCCCCCCGCTCCCCCTTGAGTCACGCACCCCGCTCAATAACAATAGCCGGGGAGGGAGTGCACAGAGCGACCGAACATTCCACGGGCACGACAACGAGATGAAAATGGCGAAATAATGGAAAGTATTAACATGTAACGGTAGACCAGCGCAAAAAGTAATGATAATGGCGATGATGGTGATGATTGTGGAAGTGATGAATGTGTGATGATGATGGTGGTGGTGGTGGTGGTGGTGATTTCAGTGGTTATAATGTTGATGACGATGATTATGTTGTTGATGATGAGAATAACTGATAACTAAAAATGAATATAATAAAAGGAATGACAATGCAAATAAAAAGAAATAGAAAAAGAGCAGGAAAGTAAAATAACGGAAATAACAAGAACAAAATAAAGAAAGAACAAATACAAAAAAGACCACACACACACACACACACACACACACACACACACCACCACCATCACACACACACGAACACACCTCACTGAAAAAGAAACCAACAAACACCAAAGAAACAAAAGAACGGAGAAAAAAAAACATCCAGAGAAGAAGAAAAAAAAAAGCGAAACATAACATTAACTCCAAACAAAGAACTTGGAAAAACACAAAACAAGAGCCACCCACAGCCAGACAGTAAGCCATTCAGCCATTCAACCCAGCGTACACAAGACAGACAGACAGACACACACAAACGGAATACCAGACATAGACAATAGATGATGGTGGTGGTGGTGGTGGTGGTGGTTAGTGGTGGCATTCTCTCGGGTCCCTAAAGGAGGTGGTGTGTGAAGGCGGTGGTGGTGATGAAGGGAAAGACATTAGCGGGAGGAAAAAAAGGCTTGTGGTGGTTGATGATTGGCGCTCCGTGACTCGGGAAATTATGGTCTCACGGGTCCTCTGAAGGGGCGGGTTAAGAGATAGATAGATAGATAGATAGATAGATAGATAGCAAAGGGAGGGGGGGGGGGAGTAACGAGAACAATGATACGAAATGTGGAAAGATGAGAAAAATGAGAAGGAGAAGGAAAAAATGGGGAAGAGTTGGAAGAAGAACAATAACAAGAAAAGCAAGAAAGGCAACACAAGGAGTAAAGAAAAAATAGATAACAAGAGGAAGGAGACGAATAGGAGGAAGAAGAAGAAGAAGAGCAAAACCTGGCAGGCGAAGCAGGAGAGAGAAAAGAGGACGAGGAAAACGGTGAAGAAAAAGGAGGAAGAGGAGGATAAGGAGAAAGATGAAACAGGGGGACGAGAATGATGGATAGAGAAGAGGAGGTAGAGGAGGATGAAACACAACGATAATGATGATAATAATGATGATGATGAAACACGAGGGAGGCGGAGGGAGAGAAAGAGGGAGACACAGGAATCATGGTCGGTCGGTCTGTTGGTCATTCGGAGGGGAGGGTGCTCTGACACACGACAGGTTGACACACACACCGAGACACACACACGACCCCCAAGGCAGTTACACTTTCTACACACACACACACACAAGGAGGGAAAAAAATTACACGTCGTATGAATAAACTGTGAAACATTGCGTGTGCTGGGTGCGAGGGGAGTAGAGGAGGGAGAGGGGCGGGGAGTGGGAGGGGGAGGGCTAAGAGGATGGGGAGTACATGAGTCTTCCTCCAACTTTTCCTCATATTTTTTCCTCCTCCCTCACTGCGTTGCGTCAGGGGAGAGAGTCGTAATGAGTAAAACATGAGGGAATGAGACAGGAAGGGGGAAGGCAATGGAGAGATAATACAAGGAAAAATAGCAAATAAGAGCAAGGAGGTGAAAAATAATGAGTAAAATGCAATGAATAAAGCGTAAGATATAATGAGTAAAACATGGAGGAAAGAGACAAGGAGCGGGAAGGCAATGGAGAGATAATACACGGAAAAATGGTAAATAAATAGGACCAAGGTGAAAATAATGAGTAAAATACAATGAATAAAGCGTAAAACATGATGAGTAAAGCATGGAGGAAAGAGACAAGGAGCGGGAAGGCAGAGGAAAGATAATACAAGGAAAAGAATCGTATATAAGAGCAAGGATGTGAAAAATGGAGGAAGGGTTAGGAGTGAAGGAAGAAAGAAAATACGGAGCAGAATGAGAAAGAAAAAGCAAGGGTGATGGTTAACGTAAAATGCACTAATGACCCTCGTGAAAGTTTGTGTAATTGGTTAGGTAACACGCCACCTGCCGCCTCGTAGTACACCTGAGGGGGGGAGGGGGGGAGGGAGAGGGAGGGAAGGGAGGAAGAGAGAAGAAACAAGGCGAGGAAAGAAAGAAAAGTGTTGGTGTGCCAAAGGTGAAGAGGAGTGAGGTTGTCTTCGTGAGTGAACACACACACACACACACACACACACACACACACACACACACACACACACACACACACACACACACACATACACACACACACTTGCATATATACACACAAACGGAGAAACACAAACAAACACACAGAGGGCAGACAGACAAATAGACAGACAAACAAACTGACAGACAGACACAGACATGCAGACCAGCCAAAAAGCAGACAAACCAATATTAAAACAACCACGGGCAAAAATAAACAACATACACCCCCACAACAACAACAACAACAACAACTAAAACAACAACAAAGACAACAATAATGACGATAACACAAGGACAGAGGAAGCGATGATGACGGAAGATCGGCGTGACCTGCGTGACCCTTGCACAACACACTAACACATGATTCACGTCTGTAACGGAACATATATAAACCAAGACAGGAGGGTCGCTGCATGACTAGGAGCTAATCTCACAGTCCAACACCGTGTCTCTGTAACCGCCCAAATCGACTTCTACAGCCCCGTACAATCCATCAGGGTGAGGTTTTCTACTCGCCATCAGACACCCAAGAGATCTCCCATATATAGTTTCTTCACATTTCTTAACCAGGAGAAGCTGTAGTTGACCAGTTGAAGGGACACAAACTCCGATAAGAAGACCAAAACCAAGGAGAACTAAAGGAAGGAAAACAGACCCGTTGGAGCGACATGAGGACGACAAATAAGAACAGACCAATCACAGAAGACCTGCAAAATAAATAAATAAAAACAGACACGGAGCAGGGACACAAGAACCAATAAGAAAGCAAGACCAAAGACCTGCAGAAGATAGACAGACCCAAAGCAGAGACACGAGAACGCCAAATAACAAAAGACGAGCAAGACCAACCACACAAGACATTCTGAAGAAAAATATACCCGTTGCAGGAACACGAGGACCGATAAGATAAAAGTGACGTCCCCGGGAGTGGTAGTGACATCTGGCGACCGACACTGCATAAGCGATGAGGGCTCGAGGCAGGCTGGGACGCGGCACACACGGTCAGACTGAGAGAAGCGCTGGAACCATGCCATATACGTACAGGGAAGGGTTTTGGCTGGACGCCCCGAGAGTACAGTCCACGAAGCGAGGGTCAAGGTGGCACGGAGGGCAGAAGGAGTTACGTCTGCATTGGTTCACTCCGAGTTTTTTTCTCTATACGGCCAAGCAAATATGTAAAAAGTGCTAATAAAATAACTAAAGAACAGATGATGCCGAAAAATTATGATCGGTTCCGTTACACAGGTGCCTGAGTGATCCATCCTTCATAAAGTCGAAGTCGAAAAATAAAGAAATGTATCAGAAAGACTTTATGGTTATACCGAGACAGATGTTACTTAAAGCACATTCATTGCCGGTTTACTGAGGATAAAAGGAAGTATAAATTTCGCCTAAATTCACCGACAAAGACCACACCACAATTAGAATTATATGTATGTTGCTACATCGAGGCCCACGCAGCTCAAAAGACATTATCGGGGGTTTATTGATGAAACTATGAAAGGAGTTCCGAGCAAAATATAATTAGACACTTGGGCATTATTCGATCACATTTGATTTTTATTCGATTTATAAAAAAAAAATATTATATATATATATATATATATATATATATATATATATATATATATATATATATATATATATATATATATATATATATATAAAGCTTGCTTCAGATTCATGATCTTGCAATGTTCCATCGCTTTCCATCTGTTGTATTTTTTTGTCGAACTCCGCCTTACGAAAATAAATGCGTTATTTGCACATTGAATCCCATTCATTCTATTCTTTAATCTTATGCAAGATTTTGTCTTTATTCTTAACACTTTTTTACTCCGAAAAAAAAATCCCTTAACTTGCATTTAGAATTCAATTGGTTCTTTCAAGTTCTATAACTTTTTGTCAATCTTTTTTTTTCCTTTTATACTCCTATCCGTAGAGTAATGTTAATTTACTTCTGGAAATCAGCTCTTCTTTGAAAAATGAAGAGGAAAAAGTAAGAAAAGTAAGAAATAAAAGGAAAAAAATACGAAAAAAAAACACTCACCTCTG